>NC_041393.1:125402360-125421729 GCF_002162155.2 Triticum dicoccoides
CCTCGGTTATATATGGCAGGGGAGCGCGGCTTGGGAGGGATTCCAAGTAGGATTCCTCCTACTTGGGAACCTCCTATGGCTGCTCCTCCCTTCCTCCAACCTATATATATGTGGGGGGCGCCTTAGCACACACCAGACAATTGCCTAGCCGTGTGCGGCGCCCCCCTCCACCGTTTACACCCCCGATCATATTTTCGTAGTGCTTAAGCGAAGCCATGCAGAGATCACTTCAACATCACTGTCACCACGCCGTCGTGCTGATGGAACTCATCTACTACCTCGACGTCTTTGGATCAAGAAGGCAAGGGACGTCACTGAGCTGAACGTGTGCAGAACGAGGAGGTGTTATTTGGTACTTTATCGGTTGAAGCGCGAAGAAGTTCGACTACATCAACCATGTTGTGAAACGCTTACGCTTACGGTCTACGATGGTACGTAGATACACTCTCCCCTTTGTTGCTATACATCTCCATGGATAGATCATTGCGTGTGCATAGAAATCTTTTTGTTTTCCATGCAACGATTCCCAACACATATTTCTTCTTGCATTTCTTCTTACCCTTGTTCTTGAAGGTAGTACTCTACTCGACAGTGTTATTTCCCTTGAACTTGTATAAATTCGTCTGCACCGCATTGGCTCTAGAAGATCCCTCTGCCCCTGTCACGCTTGAGTTCTTTACTCTGAAGTTCTTCTAGACACTTAGATGAGCGATGCAATCCTCAACCGAGAATTCACATCTCAAGTGCTTGGGAGAAGTAGGAAAGTTCCTCCAACCCGGAGGGAGTTTAGAAATAATGCATTCCCGCACAAACTTGTCTGGTAACTCACACTTTAGAAGCTCTAGCTCCTTATGGATGCACTGTATCTCATGAGCCTGGTCTCATACAGGACGATTGTCAACCATCATATAATCATGGAACTGCTCCATGTCATATAACACGCTTCCAGCATCAGTTGCGCCAAACTTAGCTTCGAGCGCATGCCAAAAGTTCTTAGCAACCCGCATATGAAGATATGCTTCAACCAACTTGTCTCTGATCACGCTCAGAACAGCTCCCACGAAAACTGTGGTGGCTTCCCTGAACACCTTCTACGGGTCAGGATCAATCATTCCCACGGGAATGACACCAGCGGCCCAGAACACCTTCATCATTATGAGACACAAGGTGGTCTTGGTCTGCCAATGCTTGAAATGTATCCCCCTCAATAGGACCGGTTCAATGGTGCAGCAAAGCCTTGAATTTAAAAGTGCCTAAAGTAAGGTTTTCGTATTGTTGGAAATATTAGCACTTTAGTGATTGATTTAATCCCTAAGTAAATCATGAACATGGTAAAACCGGTATGAAGCTCATATCAAAATCTAAACATGTGATCCTAGACAGAACATAGAATCAAGACATCTATGAACACAACACATCTGGCTAGCACATGAACGAGTAAAAAGGGATGAAAGGATCATAATCTCCAGTTGGCATGCTGAAGCAATGATAGCAGCGGTGGCTGCGGCTTCGTCCATAGCCTTCTTCTTGGTGGCATCACCTCGGCCATGGCATCGATGTCATGGAAGCAAAGGATGAAGACGAAAGCGAATCGGGAGTAGTCGTGCCGAGATGCTCCCCAAAAACCTTATTGCCCTTCTCTCGATGTAGGATCGCAAAAAGGTCAAGGTTTCAGAGGCCTGCTCTCTCGTTCGTCCATGCAGACGGTCAACATGATGGGATTGCTGGAGGCATCACAAAGCTTGGAACGGTAGATGACGGCTAGGGTTCCACGAGGAGGAATGAGTTGGTTGACCCTCTGGTCGGCCAACGCCTCCTATATATATGCAACCAGGAAGGGATTGTGGGCCTAAGCCCACGGCCGAGTTGGCATGCAGCCGGGTAGGTCCATGCCCAAGTCGGCAGGTAGCCCACAGTCCAACGTCTCGGACAGTGGCACATCATAATTAATCCAAAATCAATTAACCATTCCTAAATGTCAAAAATACAGTGCAAGCATAGGTTAGCTCGGCTCGACTTATTCAGAAAGCACGACGCATGGGCAGGCTAGGCATGGTGAGGCGGGTGATGGAGGAGGAGCGCACGAGTCACTCCTCTTCTAAGCTCCCAATGGCAAGTGGAAGAGAGCCCTTATAAAGGGGTCTCAACTCTTGTCAACTAATGAGGTGGTACTAAAGTTCTCTCCACTTGTCATGCACCTACATGGGCCTTAGAGATTAACCAGGTATTACTGTTTATATAGGCCCAAGTCCCATCTATAATCCAATACTGACAAATCGAACGCCTGAGATGGCAAATTATGTTTTCGCAAGGATGAGAATTTCTTTTAGCAAGCATGATAAATCTTGCCATGTTTAGTGTTTTGCCAGGAATTGCCATGCGTGTTAAAGGAAATTGCCACTCTCATGACAACATAATGTGGAAAAAAATGTTCAACTTGTGATGCTTAAAAATCTAATGTCAGATTTTTAGCATTCCCGTTCATACCATGCCTTCTTCACTTTCATTTTCAAATACCAATAATCAATATGTAGCAGATGTGTGTGATTTGTTCATTAAGTGTGAAGGAGGGTGAATCATCATTTCATGTGTTAATAGCATGTGATCATGCAGTGGTTCTTTGGGATCATATGCGCCTGTTGTGGCCACTGTCGGCCAAGGAGCTCCTTGTGATGTCGGGCAGGACTGGTTTTTTTGTATCCTCAGCGGCTGTGACCAGGACACAAGTAGCGGGATAATTTTGTTAATTTGGCATATATGGCAGTTACGGAATGATGCTATGCATGTTAAGGAAATACCTCCTCTTGAAATTTCCGTAGAGTTTCTTCGGATCTACTGGCATTCGCTTGATTCAGCTAACAGATACTACGCAACAAGATCTTTGGCATGGACCCCCCTCCTAGGGACCAGGTTGCACTGTTAGTAGATGGGGCGTTTTGGGAGAGTGATCGTATGGTGGCGACTGGTATGATACTACGACGCCATTATGGGAAATCATCTTTGCTACTTATAGATTCATGTTCCATTGTAATGATGCACTAGAACAGGGAGTACATGCTTTGATGCATGGCATGGCCTTGGCCATGTAACACATTGAGCATCCAATTGTCGCGCAGACCGATTCATCTATGTCCCCGTCAATATTCAGAGATGAATCACTTGTTCGCTTTTCGTAATGGTCTAGCATTGAAGATCAAGTCCCTGACAGAGAACCGAATGTTTATTCCACAAAAGTTAAATTGTAGTAAGAATAGAGTAACAGATTGTTCGGCGAGATACAACCGTACAGAGCGTAGCACAACTGTGTGGCTACAGAGACGTCCCCGTGTACTAAGGAATTATTTCCTCCTATTCTGGAATAAAACAGTTTTACCCTCCAAACAACTAATGTGCAGCACCATCACTAATCAATTCTCCACACCACATGCATGTGATAGCATGATGATGATGTGACATACATGGATAACTTACTGATGTGACATGCTTGCACGGTTAGAAAAATTATAGGTTTCAACTATTCAGGAATGTCAGGAATGGTCGCGAACCAATCTACGGTTGGATGATTAGGAGGACAGTGGTATCTCCGGCCCACTAGATTTCAAGTCCTAGACTTAGCATTGGTGCTCGTATTTTTTTGGATTTATTCCGGGTCTTCGGGTAATGTGCGTTCATTGGGACGAGACGTTCTCGTCGATTACGAAGGCGTCTGTGACGACTCTGCCAATTGTAAGATGATGTGTTATAGAAGTAAGGTGTGCGCGTATGCATTAATTTATAGGACTAACTGTATTATGTGAGCGACTTTGATTGTATTGTGTTAAAAAATAATAAAGATGGCAGTGCGAAGCGAGGATTGTGACAAATCATTCAGCGTCCGCAACGCTGATTCGGTGGGTTTTTTTTTTTTGACAGCAAATAAACTTTATTTCTCAAATAATAGACAAGTCGTTTACAATAGCCTGAAAAATAAAGTCAGGGGTAAAATCTTCCCAAAGATGAGAGGATCTACTAAGGGAAGAATGCTTTGCTAGGAGATCAGCAACCTCGTTCGCTTCCCTAAAACAGTGTAGGTAGGACACTGATGCAAAATCGATACAGATTTGCTTGCCGTCCATCACCACGGCTGCGTCATTACCATTGTAAATCTCTTGTTGGTCAAAAGCCTGTACATCATTCAGGTTATCTGACTCCAAGATGAGAGAGTTACAGCCAATGTGTTGCACTAGTCAAGCCCCGTTTCTGATGGCTTGTATTTCCGCTGATTCGGCGGTGATCACATGTGGAATGAACCACGCCGCGGCTGCAAGAACTCTCCTCTGTCATCTCGAGCAATCGCGCCCACTGCACCTGACATAGTTTCAGTACTAAACGAGGCATCGACGTTAATCTTCACCCATCCTCTAGGTGGTTTCCTCCACATCTGCTCTCGTTTTCTATCTGGTATATTAGTTTTTGAAGCTCGGAAGAAGTTTGTACACAGTACCTTGATAGTAGTAGCAGTACGCTCCGGGGACGTTATACTTTCCCCCTTGACAAGCTGTCTTCTCTGCCACCAAATATACCATGCTGCAACTGCAAATAATTCTGCTTTTGGCAATCCGTCCGCACTATCTTGGGCTCTTTGCAGTATTTCCATCGTTATCGAACCCGACCGGTCTTCGGCGATAGCTTTCTTGATGTCTTCTGATAGTCCCAGTTCTTCCCAGATTTTCATCGCTCTCTGGCAACTGAAGAGGCAATGTTGGATGTCCTCTAACCCAATCTTACAAACCGGACACTGTGCGGACGTAGGGATGTGACGCCCAGCAAGAATACCCAAACAGGGCAGTACACCTTTTAGACATTTCCAAACAAAGTGCTTTACTTTGCCAGGGATAGCCAGGCTCCATATTAGTTTCCAGATGGGGTTTATACTGGTGCTTCCCTGCCCATCCGGGTGCTGCCAATGGCGTCCATATTGATGCTCAAACTCGACATGATAAGCCGATCTTACTGTAAATGATCCTGAGCGTGTATCATTCCATGCGACGAAATCCTCCATCACTTCAACCCGTAAGGGAATAAGGAGTATTTGTTGGACATCAACAGGGGAGAAAACAAGGCGAAGAAGATCCTCGTCCCACTGCCCCGAGTATGGATCAATCAAATCTTCCACTCTGTCAATCATAGTAGCTCCTCTAGGGGTTACAAATTTCCTCGTTTGGCTTGTAGGTATCCATGAATCACGCCAGATATTGATCTTTGCGCCCGTCCCCACCCGCCAAATACAGCCCCTTTTAAAGGTTTGGATACCTGCTACAATACTTTGCCATGTATAGGAAGAGCCCTTTTTCGGACCTGCACTTAGAATGTCTCCATTTGGATAGTACTTGGCACTAAGGACACGTGCGCAAAGAGATTCAGGGTTCTGGAGTAGTCGCCAGCACTGTTTTGCTAACATAGCAAGGTTGAAACTGTGAAGGTCTCTAAACCCCATACCCCCTTTCTCTTCGGCACACACATCTTCCACCACGTATACCAATGCATTTTTTTTCTTTTCTTCAGAATCCCCCCACCAAAATCCTGCAATTTCATCAGTTATAGCCTTGCAGATACCTTTTGGCAACTTAAATACGGACATAGCATAAGACGGAATCGCCTGTGCTACTGATTTCAAAAGTATCTCCTTCCCTTGGACAGATAGAAATTTTTCTTTCCAACCTTTCAGGCGTTGGAAAATCCTGTCAATAAGATGTTGGAAACAATCACTACGGTCTACACCGACCATTGTTGGAAGCCCAAGGTACTTGTCAGAGAGGGCCTCGGTCATTATATCAAGTACGCTGCATACGTCTTCCCTGACACTGACATTAGTATTAGGGCTAAAATAGATACTGGATTTTGCTGTACTCACCCTTTGCCCGGAGCTGTTGCAATAGGTGTCTAGTACTCTTTTCAGATTAATGGCATTATGAGGATTAGCTCTCATCAAGATCAACGAGTCATCAGCGAATAAAAGGTGGGAGATGGATGGCGCATTTCTGCATACAAGAATACCTTCAATCCCACCGATCTCCTCCTCATGGGCCAGCAAGTTAGACAGACCTTCAGAACATAGCAAGAACAGATAGGGGACACGGGATCCCCCTGCCTCAAGCCCCTGGTTGGTATAAACTCTTCAGTTTATGTGTCATTAAATCTCACTTTATAACTAACAGTGGACACACATTCCATTATCAACTCCACCCATCTTGGGTCAAACCCCAGCTTGATCATCATCTGTTGTAAGAAGCCCCATTCAACTCGGTCGTATGCCTTTAACATATCCAATTTGACAGCACAATAGCCATTAGATCTGTGTGTTCTTTTCTTAATTGCATGGAAGCATTCATATGCAACCAGTACATTGTCTGTAATCAGCCTGCCTGGAACGAAGGCACTCTGTGTTGGGGATATAACTTCAGGAAGGATCTTTTTCAGTCTATTAGCCAGCATTTTGGAGATAACTTTGTAGACAACATTACAAAGGCTGATAGGCCTGTACTGGGTAATTACCTCTGGATTTTCTACTTTGGGGATCAGAACAATGTTGGTATGATTCCACCCCGATGGCACCTTTTTGTTGTTTATAGCAGCTAGCACTTCATCAGTTAGGTCATCTCCAAGAATGCGCCAGAATCTTTTAAAAAAGATTGCGTGAAGGCCATCAGGACCAGGGGCCTTCATGTCACCTATCTGGAACAACGCCTTTTTCACCTCCTCCCTGGAATATGGCGCAAGCAATAAGTTGTTCATCGCACCTGTAACTCGCGGTTTTACAGCATGCAATAGATTTTCATCAATATTAGGCGAGTCAGAGTGAAACAAGCCGCCAAAATAATCACGAATCAGGGGGTTGAGGTTATCATTACCCTCAACCCACCCGTTATTACTATTTCTTAACTTTTTAATCATGTTTTTCCTTCTCCTTGCAGAAGCGAACTGGGTAAAGTACTTAGTATTGAGGTCGCCCCTACGCAACCAGTTAACATGACCACGTTGGGCCCAATACATCTCATCCTGATCTAGCAGGTTCTCAATGAGAACAGAGAGCTCCTTCTGTTTCATCTTCACTTCAACGGTAAACGGAGAACGCATCAGTTGCTCGAGTTCCCTCTGTGCTTTCCTCAACCTTGCTTTTGGCTTCTTCAGCACCTCACGGTCCCATGCGTGCAGGTCAGCATGGACCTGATCCAAATGACCTTTAATGAAGGGCCCTAATCCCCGTTGTTTTGCTCTCAACCAGGCTGTTTTAACAACTTCTTCCACATTTTCTTCAGCTAACCATCTAGCCTCAAATCTCCTATCAACCTTCGATGTGCCAGCACTCACATTAGCTAAGTACTCGGTATCCAAGCATATCGGCCTGTGATCCGATTTCCCCATCTCCAAATTACTTAGCCCAGCAAGTGGGTGCAATTCCATCCAGGTAGCGTTGGATACTGCACGATCCAAACGCTCCTTCAGTCCGCCTCGGAACCACGTGAACTGATCACCAGTGTAACCGAGGTCCTCCAGCCCACAATCAGCAAGGGCATCCTGGAACGCCTTCAAGCGCATTTGTTGTCGTAGTGGCCCTCCATCCTTTTCATGGGAATACAATATTTCGTTGAAGTCTCCAATTACAGTCCACGGGAGCCTCGACTGGGCATGTAGGTCTCGGAGCAGACGGTATGTACGCTCTTTATTATCCCAGCTTGGTTCTCCGTATATTCCCGTCAGTCTCCACATGTCCCCATTTGTCTCTTCCACAGATACGTCAATGAAATCTAGGGTGGAAGCCCGGGAGTAGATCCTCACCTCCTTCTTCCAGGCCAAAAGTAGCCCACCCTTTCTTCCATCCAAACATGGCACACAAATCATCTCATCCATGCCTAATCTTCTCTTCAGCCTCTCTGCCTTCGTTTCATCCAGGTGCGTTTCAGACAGGAAAAACGCATCTGGGGAGTATCGCCTCTGGATGTCCAGAAGCGACAGAACTGCCGGGGCACCGAGGAGGCCCCGACAGTTCCAGCTAATTAGTTTCATTGTTGGCGGCGATCCTCCTCGTGGGAGGTCGCCGATGTGTTCTCTGATGAGCTGGATTCAGTCCCAGCAAACTTCAGCCTCTTCTGCACTTGAACTTTCTCAGGTGTACTCACTTTACTTTTATCAACCGCTTCCACACTACCGTACTCAATCAAGTTCACCTTATTATTAACAAACCCGGGTGGTGGTGCCACAGCTCCTCCCGGATTTGTACTCGCTGTATCATCCCCATTTATCAGGGCTTACGAGCCATGGGGGCAATCATGCTACCAGGATCCAGATTCATTGGCTCCTGGCTCCCATGGTCTTTGAGATCACTCCTATTACCTCCAGGTACTCCTCCTGAACGCATATTCCCTCCCCCACGGGGTACTCCCTGTCCATTATTATTTGAGTTATCATACTGCACCAACAACCAGTCACCCCAATCGCAGTCCTCTGGGTTATGAACACCATCCCCGCACTCTGTAACTTCATGTCCAATAAGACCACAAAAGTGACAAAACTTTGGGAGTTTCTCATATTCAACAGGGTATCTTTTGCTTTCCTTCAGCGTTAGTGGGACAAAGCGGACTAATGGGGTTTCCAGATTAACAAAGACGCGCGCTCGAAGATACTTAGCCGGATTCAGGCGTCCTTCACTCACAAACACCTTAATGGGGTTCCCTCCCACTTTTTTAGTGATCTTCTCAGCCAAACTAGACTTCTGCATAAGTCCATCAGGGATCCCCATGATCCTTGCACAAACTGGAATACGATCTAGTTTATACTCATGGACATTAGTTAGCCCATCATATTCTTCAATCACCACTGCATCTCGACGGAACAACCACGGACCACCGTTCATAACTCTGTTCCAATCCCCAAGGCACAAAAACTACACAAGGAATCGGTTATCACCCATAGTTTTGAAGATCACATCCTTGGCGGACGACCAAGCATTGCGCATGTCCTTAAACAGAGCGACATGCGAGAACGGCCTCTGTGTATGAACCCTAAAAACACCAATCCATCTGATTTCCTCCAATAGTTCCTCCACCTCCCCGGACAGATCCAACTCCTCCTCCTCTTCCCCATGCAAATTCAGGCCCTCAAACTTGCTCTCCAGATTCACCTCAAAACGATCTCCATCCCCGCCGCCGCCGCCGCCGGACGACCCGCCTTCCCTTGTGTCCTTCCCCTTTTCAGCCATGCAGTTGCCGTGAACTAGATGTTGGACTCACAAGAACCCGATCCCGAACAGATCAGGAGAATTCACCGTGAGGAATCAAGCTTTCTTGGGGGTAGATTGGAACTCTCGCCGGCGCGCCGTCGAGAGGAAGTTGGGAACCCTAGATCGCCCTAGGGGAAGTTAACTTGTTCCAGTACACTTTAACCGCGTAAGGGAGCAGAGGGGGTTGGTGAGGATAGAAGGAGGAGGATCAGCCTCGCTCTCGGTTCGTTACAGCAAGTGCTATTCGATAACAACCCCACGCTGATTCGGTGGTACCAGCGTTTGTTCTCCTAGACATCTTTTGCTCGATTTGTACATTCCAACCTTCACGCCGGTCGGCGGCCTGGACGAAAGTTGTATCTATTTGATTGATATATAAAATAAACGATGTACAAAAGTTATATCTTGTTAATTGATTAAAAAACGATGCTAGAGGAGAAACAACCGCTCACATTCAGTGTTTGCAATACTTTTTTCTTTGCTGGAAAATTTTGTTCTGTCCATTTTCAATCTTGTCAGTATAGCGAACATCAAAACTAATAAAAATCACATTTAGATTTGTAGACCACCTACTAATTTGATGGTTCTAGCTATTGTCGTCCTAGACGTCTTTTGCACGATTTTTCTTCCTATAGTTTGAAAGTAGAGACCGAGAAAATCAGTTGGATGTGGAGAGGCCCCAATATTTTCGATTTAATAGTTGGGCCACAGCAATGGTTGGGACCTGGGTGACCGACCCTGGGGTTGGAGCTCAATACCCAAAACCAAATCAGAGCAGGCCACAGGATCATTTAGGCCTTGTTCGGTTTGGAAGGGTTTGAAGAGGTTTGAAAGGGATTGAAGGGGATTAAATCCCTTGCAAGTCAAAATCCTTCTCAAACTTCCCCAATCCCCTTCAATCCCTGTGGCAAGGGGATTAACCGAAAATGGCCTTATTGGGCAGGGATCGTGTCACAGAGGTTTCACCTTCAAAAGCCTTATAAACAAAAACGTTAACTCTCGACCGTCAGCTAGAGCGACCCTTCTATCTCTTGTCGGATTTGTTTGCACGAATCCCAGCGCGGGTTTCTAGCCACGTCGGATCCCCTAACTAGTTCGCTATAAGTGAACTGTATTTATTATAAGAAATGTCGAGATGCCATTTTTTTTATTAAGAGATGGCAATCTTTAGTAAGAGATGGCATCTTTATTTATTTAAGAGATGATATTTTTATATTAATAGATGACATTTTTATATTAAATATGGAATTTTTTATTATTAAGAGATGACATTTATTATTAAAGATGGCATTTTATTATTAAGATATGGCATTGTATATGATGGCATTTTAATAGATGGCATATTTTTTGGTCTATGGCAAAAAATGTTCTCTATATTTTATAGCATGGCAATTTTCATTTTTATCAGATCATGGCATTTTATAATTTTGTTTTTTGTTTATAAGAAAGTGTACATCTTTAAAATCACTTTTTTGAGTAAAAAATCTCTTCTTTTTGTGTATAAAGGAAAATTGCAATTGGGCCTTAGGACTGGAAGCCTAAGGGGAAGCTAAAGGGGCCTCTGTGGCCTGCTTCACTCGATCGCTGCCCTGTTCGCTGGTCGATCAACCAGCCATCCAATGGTATGGTTTTGGCCGCCATGATTGGTTTGGGCAACCGGGTGACTTGCTCTTTATACCTGTAAACTTTGTCTAAAAAAAGCTGTAAACATTATGGTTTGAATAAAGCTTGGCGAGTTTGTCTCAAAAAAGAAAAAAAGCCATCCACCATCCTGGGGATCAAACGCCAGATATTGCAGTCCCTATCAAAAGATTCTTAAGAAACAAACATCAGTAAGCACTTTATTGCTCAGTCCAGTTTCAGATAAATCTGTGATGTGACCACACTTCCTTCAGTTGATGCCATGCTCAACACTTGAAGCAAAGATCACACTCTATTTATGCGGCAGCCAAAGATGTCCTACAAAGTGACCAAAGCGCTCAACTTTCACATCAGATGTTCCCACCAAAGCAAGGCTCCAAGATCAGCCGACAAGAGTGCACTACAACCTAATCAAAGACTAAAATGTGATGATGATCTAGTCCACAAAGTTCAAGTAAGCAAGAAGCAAACTGCCCACATCACAGGGGCAAGCATCCAAATGTCCAGTCAAGATCAAGTGCCGACGGCGGGGAGGCCAGGTCCACATCCCTTTCAGGCTGGTGGGGTGGAGCAACTCATCCAGGTTGCATTAGATGAATCTTTTCCGCGTCGTGAGCAAAGCGCTTGCTCTGAAAATCACAAGCCACCTCAACAGGCGCAACAGGTCATGTGCAGCAGAAAGTCGAGGGTACCATTGTACACAACTGGACGGTTGTCATCTGACGGCACAATTTGCCGATATGGCACACTAGGTAGCAGGTCGTTTGGCAATCGGCATTCTTCTAACCACTTCTAACAAATGACACTTTCAGCAAGCCATAGATCGCATCCTTCAGCTTCCCTAAAAACTTCCTTACTGCCAGTAGGTAGAATGAGTTCACAAATATGGTATCTAGCCTGAAATCATACAGCTAGAAGCCCCCTAACAACAATACAAGACGGGAACCTGAAATTGCCATTACATGTATGCAGTGCACGGCACCACTGCCCATAAATCTTCCTACCATTAGTGATGTTGGGTTATTGGGAGGTTACGACCTCTTCTGGAAACACCATTTCCTACACAGAAAATTAGCATGTCAGCACTGACTGGAAGATACCCGCAAAAAACAAAAAGTACTGACTGGAAGAATTGTCACAACCGTTAGATAAAATAACATTCTGAAACACTCAGTAACTTTGAATGCAAAGTTTGTTACTCTGAAACTAGTGCTCCTTCTGTTCGGGAAAGCTACCGTTTTAGAAGTCGTTCCAGATACCTACATTTTGATACATTTTGCTTTTCTGTTGAAGGACTCAATCGTCAGCTATTAACATGCCAACATTAAGCGCCAGTTCTTTTAGTGATCTCCTTTTGCTGCTAGTTGGCACCGGGTCATTTCTGCTTGCTGTTTAATGATAGTTGGCGTCAGGTCTTTTCAAATTGCATTTAACTAGAACCACACACCTTGGCTTTCACCTACTCTGGCATTGTACCACTCTTCTATTTTTGATGGTTGAGTACAGCTTTATCTTGTTTGAGTGCTGTCTTATAAGACTGTCCTATTTCACTGGCACTAGCTTGCCTTTAATTTTTTGCCTGCGTTGAGTTCCTGTAACAGGGCAGTAGCTTGAGAAGTTTAATCTTCCACTCTGCCAAAATCCAGTATTTGCTTCCTGACGTAGCATGTTCCAGTTGTACATTTTTCTTACTTTAGGACTTGGACTTTTTATTGAGTTTATTTTCAGTCTTGTACGCATTCTGTACAGTTTATTTTAATATAGATTTATCAAGCAGTGTCATCCATCAAAGTTCTCCTTAAAAAACAATTATGTGGTGCACATTATATTTGGTATACAACATTTATCATATTGCTTTGAAACGAGAGAAAATAGCTTACCTTGGCTATTCCTGAATTTCTTCTTTGATACAACAGTAGCTTGCTAAGGGACAAACAGCGTTGACATCCTTGGGTTTCTGGACTCCTAACTTTATTGTACACGATTGACAAAGCTTCCCATGAGTAACAAATAGACAATTCAAGTCAAACTTCAGATCATCGGGAATCTTATTATTCAGATGAATGTATGCCTTCTCCCTAGTAGCTGTTGGAGGAACCCAACCAATAGCCTTTGTAATGCGGAGTACCTATTGCAGAAATATGTGTTACCAATTACCACACATATGTAATGCACGTTAAATAATGCCCAGAGCTTAACAGTTGACCAATAAAGATTCACGTACATGAGTATCTACAGGAAAGTCATCCTTTTGAAGATAGAACATCAGGACACATGCCACCTGTGATAACATGTGTAATTATATAACTGCCATCAGTCAGATACTTGCTTACTCCAGCAGCCTCACATTATCCAAAAAATCAAACAACCAAAATAATAGGATACAACAACTAATTAAACAGCATGCAGAAAGTTACATAAACATTTACTATTACAAACCCTTCTTCATTTGTTCGGAACAAGTCTGTTTGAGTTCTGTTGTGCCACAGAAATTATAAAAGGCTTAATTATTGATGAGGGTTAGCAACCATTGTACTCAATATGTAAAAAACTTTAAAGAACCTCTGTTTGGAAGGCTAAATTGTAGTCGGTGATGCCACAGCATCAGTTAAGCACAAAGCAAACACAAATCCATCAAGGCGACAAGCCTTACACATTTTTTCTAATACCTCCAGCATACCACAAGAAGATGTATTACAGCATAAGATTTTGAGTTTTTGCATACTCCATCCGTAAATTGGTGACATTTTGGACACTGACATGGTCTCTAACATGCATCTCCGACCATTGCTTTTTGTGGGTATATATGATAATAAAGTTATGAAGTTTTCTATTGTCAAAGTATTTTTCATGATAAACCTAATGATACTATTTTCATCTTACCAATCTAAATATTGTTGATAAATTACTAGTCAAAGTTATAGAAAATTGAGTGCGTGATCTTTATGAGGTCATATGCATTTACAAACGGAAGTGGTATACATCATAACATGAAAGTTAATCCGTTTAATCACACTGCATATTTGTAGTGTTTTGTCCAAGGGCTAGAGTTCCAGTGATTAAGTACAGAATATCAAACAACGCTACGAATAATACGCTGACTTCTGATCAGTATTTCTTGACTCTCATGAGGTGCTTACTCTCACTTCAACTACCTGTTGCTAGGTTTCATCCTTTACAACAAACCAAAGGCGCTGCCTTCTTTACTTTATCATGAATTGCGTCGAACTTCGCAAAACCCCCACAACCAGAGAACAGAAAGTTCATTGCAGTGAAACAAGAAGAGATGTGGTAACTCACAGTCTTCGGTCCAATCCCCTTGAACTGTGAGAGCTCCCTCTTCACCTCATCCACGGACAGATCCCGCAGGTACTCAAGGCAAATGGCGCCCCTCTTCTCCCTCACGCCCCTCAGCATCGCCCGGATCCTCGCAGCCTTCGTCGCCGCCAGGCCGCCGCACCGGATGGCGTCCTCCAGCCCCATCCCCTCCTCGTCCACCACCTCCAAAACGGAACAGTGAAGGTACTGTTAGAGGCGGGAGCTTCCAGAAGCTTCTGGAAGGAGCCTAATTAGCCATCGAGGACTCGCTGCTACAGTACATACCTGGTCCCAGGAGGGGAAGGCGGCCTTGAGGGAGGCGAATGCGCGGCGGGAGATGGCGTCGGTGGTGTTCTGCGAGAGGAGGGTGGTGACGAGCCCGTCGAGGACGGTCGGACGCGGAGGCGGCTGGTCGCCCTCGTCCTCCGGCGAGAGGCCGAGGCGGAGGAGGCGGAAGGGCGCGAACTCGTCGGGGAAGCCATGGAAGGCGAGGAGGGCGTCGCGGACGGCCAGGCATTCCGCGGGGGAGGGGGCAGCGTGGCCATGGTAGGGCTCCAGCGGAGAGTCGCGCCTCGACGGCGAGGCCGGCAGCTTCCGCTTGGGCTTCCGGGTCATCTTGCCGGCTGCGTCGTAGAGGCGGCGGTCGCCGGCGATGCGGGTGGTGGGGAAGGGCAAGTGGTGAGCCCGTTGTGGGCTTGGCTATACCTCGCTTCTAGCGAGACCCAGGCAAACCTCTCGTGAACCGAGCCGCAAGATGGACCGGCCCAGGCGCGTGGGAGGCCACAGCCTCTTTTTTGTTTTTGCTTTCTTTTTTTCTTTGTGTTTATACTTCCAAATATTCTAACTAAATATATTACACAAAAAAATAATAAAATATTAGAAAAATATCTTAACCAAGCTTTTGAAAAATGTTAAATGTGTATAGAGAAAATGTTTCTCATGTATACAAAAAAATACAACTGTGCATGAAAAAGTTGATCATGTATTCAAAAAATCTTAATCAAGCATTTGAAAAAATAATTAATATTTTATTTGAAAAATGTGAAATGTGTAAAAAAAATGTTAATCTTGTATTTGAAAAATATTATTCAAGCATTTGAAAAATGTTAAATGATTATAGAAAAAATGTAGACCATGGCTTAGAAAAAATCTTAATCTTGTATTTGAAAAACTCTCAATAAAGCATTTGAGCATGTTAAATGTGTATAGAAAATATGTTGACCATTTATTAAAAAAATAGTAATCTTGTTTTTTAAAAATGTTAATCAAGCATTTAAAAAATATTAAAAAGGTGTATGAAAAAAGTTGACCATGTGTTCGAAACATATTAATCTTGTATTCTAAAAATGTTAAACGTGTATTTGAAAAATGTATTAGATATACCAAAAAATTTGACCATGTATCCAAAACATACTAATCTTGTATTCTAAAAATGTTAAACGTGTATTAGAAAAATGTATTATATATACCAAAAATTTGTACAATGTGTATGGAAAAATGTAGACATCAAAAAATAAGTTTTCACCAAATGTTAATCAAGTATTTTAAAAATGTTTAACATGTATAAAAATGTTTCCGATATCTATGATTTTTTTATGTGTACTTCAATAAAGTTAACATGTGTTGAACAAAAAGGAAAACGAATGAAAATCGACAAAAAATAAATAAAAAGAAAAGGCAAAGAAATCAAGAGAAATGAAAAGAAACAAAGAAAACAAAAGTATAATGAGTAACGACAGAAGAACAGAAGAAACCAAGTGAAAAAACAAAAGAAAACTAAATTTATAACTAAGAAAAAAGAAAAATCATAGGAAACCGATGATGAAAAAACCAAAGAAAGACAAAGGAAAAACAAAAAATAGTG
Organism: Triticum dicoccoides; assembly: GCF_002162155.2. Lineage (NCBI taxonomy): Eukaryota > Viridiplantae > Streptophyta > Magnoliopsida > Poales > Poaceae > Triticum > Triticum dicoccoides. Next base: position 125,418,443 of record NC_041393.1, read on the forward strand.
AAACCGATAAATAAACAAAGAAAACCAGTGAAAACAATGAAACCGGGGGGGAAACAAAGGAAAAATAGAAAACCAGATAAAACCATCGAAGAAATACAGAAACCAAAAAGACAAAAGGTGAAAAGGAAAAAACCAAAGAGAACTATCAAACCAAATGGATGAGCGCTGTGAGTGCACCGTGCAAGGGAATGAACATGCCGTCCCTGTATTGTAGGGAGCAAGAAAAAACCTTCCAAGCCGGGCATACATCTCACTATAAGCGAGATATAGCCCTGGTGTTGTCCTAAGTCTAACATTTTCAAGTTTGACCAAATCTATAGAAAAATATGCTACGATCACATTATAAATATAATATTAAATATTTTCATAACGAATTTACTGAAACAAATTTGGTGTTGCAGATGTTAATATATTTTATATAGGCTTGGCCAAACTTAATGAAGTATGACTCTACACAAACCTGAAACTTCAATTATTTCGGAATAGGGGGGAGGTGGGGGGGGGGGGGCGATAGCCCCTCGCCCTCTGTGGTATCGGTCAGCATCGACCTTATTTAAATTCATGAATGGTTTTGTTAAATGGTTTAATTCATAACTAAATCATTATAGCTTGGAATTATACAAATAATATATGCATGTTAGAAAAGAAAATGAGTAGAATATGTTTATGACATTTTCTATTACTGACCTTGAGGACGTGTGTGACTGGCGTGCAATACCGAGAATAACGGCTTGTCTCCTCTGGATCCTCCTCCATCAGCGAGCCTCTGTCGAAAGAATAGAAGACAGGTTCAAGAAGATCAAATTACAATTGCTTAATGTGGTGAGAAATTTGCATGTTGATTTGCTTATTAACCATTTAGTTATACTAGACGGACTCTACGCACTTCGCTGCGGCGTTGAATGTTCAAGAAATTCCACTACCAACATGGTCTATGATTCCAATGTAGTAGCAGGTGTACAATGCCTTTTCATTATGTGATGAAGGAAGCATACATGCATGATCGGGTACAAGCTGCAAGTCAAATCTCATTTGTAATATGAATGCAATTAAATCACATTAATGTAGTACTTCCGATCCGAATTAATTGACTCGGCCTCTATATTTTATAGAGGCCGAGTCAATTAATTCGGATTGGAGGGAGTTAGCAAACCTCATGAGTTACATTTGTTTAGAATAATAAGAAATCAACAACCATAGTAATAAGACAATATGCGTCTGCTACATATAGTTGAAAAGTTTAGTTTCAAAGACTTGCAAGTTAATAATATCGGTGCAAGTATTTCTGAGATCGAATCTCTTGTAAAATGGACAAATTATCCAGTAGAACTGAAATTGCACAATAGGAAAGATCCATGTCTTTGTTTGGCTCAAGAAAGTTTTCAGAATTTTTTTATTTTACAATCAAAAGAGCAAAAAGAATATTAAAAAAGAGCCTACTCTCTCTATGTATTTCATTAGCCACTAAACCTAACTTTACACATGCCTCTACACATTAATATCACATGAAGAAAATAGTTTTAAGAACTCAATTGTCTTGTCCATAGCTTAAAATCACCCCTTTAGCAACATAACACCATTTTTGCACTAGGCTCACTTGCTATAATCGGCATTTTGTACTTTTACATATATACACTGAACATTGTAAACATGAATTGGCCAATGATAAGAGGCCAAAGATATTAAGAACAAACCACAGGGAAAAGCAGAATCGGGATAGTTGTTTTATGAAGCCCAAAAATAGGAATTACATAATATAACATAAAACTCATGAATGCACAATAATCAAAGATTGCGGAAAAACCCAAAAGGGAGAACAAATAACATCTTGATATAACAATGATTATAGGTATGTTTGTGGACTGTTAAGAGTAACAAAAAACAATACAATGATCCTATATATGTTCATTGTCGATTATAACAAAATACAAACTTCTAATTAATTGGAATTCCATATTTTTGTTAAAAAAACAAATGAAATTTACCCTTTATTTTTCTCGAGGATCAATTGCTTTAACGCTGGCACAAAAACAAAATATATATACACTGGGATATTATAGGCTAACACCGGAAAAGAGCAGGGAGGGTTTTTTGGTACAATAAAGATTGATGTATGTTCTAGTTTGAGATGCACCCCAATTTAGCCCGTAAAACGAAACGTATTTATAACAGTAGAGAGAAATTTCCCCACAAAACAACTAATATTTAAACCTCTTTTGAAGAATGGAAATAATCCTTTGTTGGCCATTATGTATGTACATATATGAAGATGAGTCCAAGTTTGCAAGTACCAAACAGCAATGCCATGTGACTATTCATGTAGACATGTACGCGTGTAAAAATGAGTGTAAATAGTAGTGGCTGCCACAACTCAAGGACATAGGGGAAAACACCGAAATTGCTTTTGGAGGCCGAGCTCCATGGAGGCCTCCAAATGCAAAATTCAAAATTCATGAAAAATCATATTTTTACATTTCAAGAAAATCTGAAAAAAAAGCTTGGTGAACTGACAATTTACTTTCAGTTTCTTGGTGATTATCGAGTTGGTCCTCTGCTGGCTTATATGACATACCGACACAATAAATTTGCTCAAACTAATATATATATTTCTTGAAACAAAAGTAATCATAATAAATAAGTTTTTCCAACTACTACCACAAAGTTTTCTTTCCTACATACCAAGAAACTGACTACCAAGGATGCAAACTAGCAAGTTTAATTCCAGAAATTAGTTTTCTGAAGGCACAAGAAAAAGTTAGAAGAAGATGAACTGAAGGTGAAAAGAAGCGGCAGTAAGTTAAACACAGACCATGTGTTCTTTCTCAGAAGAATTCCAAGCAAAGCATCGATCACTGAACCTTTTGCGAAATGGGAACCTCTCCATTTTGAGTATTTAACCAAAAACTACCACAATTCACGGAACCGTGACGAAAAACTACCACTTTACGATTTTGTGCGAAAAACTATCGCTTTTTTCCTAAACCGTGGCAAAAAACTATCAAGTCTGAAAAGAGCCCGATTTGGCTCTTTTAAGCGCGTTTCTGACAGAGTTGGCCCACACTTAATAAGCGGGCTAAAAAGAAATTGGGTCCCTGTTTTTTTTTCAAAAAGCAATCCAGTCCTTTCGCTCGATGCAGCGGCGCGCGAGGAGGAGCTCGACGGAGTCCTTCTCGTGGTCCACGGCGGCGTCGCTCGGGTGGACACGGCCGAAGCGCGGGCAGGGAGTGGGGCGCCAGCGAGCGAGCGCGGCGGGGCCAGGCGCGCGGCCACGGGCGCGCGGCCAGGGG
>NC_041393.1:125422269-125455835 GCF_002162155.2 Triticum dicoccoides
CGGGCGGCCATGGGCGCGACCATGAGCACGGCCAGGGGCGCGCCGGCCAGGCACCCCAGGGGGGCTCGGCTAGGGGCGCGGCGACGGGCGCGCGGCCAGGGCGGCAAGGCCAGGCATGCCGCCACGGGCGGGCGGCCATGGGCATGGCCAGGGGCGTGGCGGCCAGGCACGCCAGGGGGGTCGACGAGGGGTGCGCCATGGATGTGCTCGCCGTGCTGGGCTTCGAAGGAAGGACTGGATTGCTTTTTAAAAAAAAACAGGGACCCGATTGCTTTTTTAGCCACTTATGTGTGGGCCAATTCTGTCAGAAACGCGCTTAAAAGAGCCAAATCGGGCTCTTTTCAGACTTGGTAGTTTTTTGCCACGGTTTAGTAAAAAAGTGGTAGTTTTTCGCACAAAATTATAAAATGGTAGTTTTTCGTCACGGTTCCGTGAATTGTGATAGTTTTTGGTTAAATTCTCCTCCATTTTCGATGTAAACAGTACCGAAGGTTCAAGAACCAAGCGTCAGGACCAATCTTCTTTATTATCTGGATTGCAAAGGGAAAGTTGATGATGGATCTGAACCTTTACATAAATACAAATCAAACAAAGGACGTCAGACCAACACGTCAGCTGAAGGCTGCCTAATATGTTGTCACTGGCTGGGTTGTCAATGGCCATTGAAAATGTACGCAAGTTTAACGCAAAGTCTTGCATCTGTATCACTGCATGCAAAAGGAGTTTATCTCGGCCGGTGGCTCGAAAGCTTGAACGGATGCTGGAGATGGGTACGGCTGGCCATTGGCCAAGACAGCATCAGAAGGCAACCACGTACGCGTAGTGTTAGAATAAATCCGAGGCATACCGTCGATCATTTGAAGACCAAACAATCACACGAGCACGACACTGAAATTTGTTAACGAGGTTCACCGATATGGCTACATCCCCGGGGCCTGACTACGGGCACTCCTCCCCGTGACACCGTCACAATACTGTACACCGGCCACCGCCGGCACATGCCGCCGGCTTCTCCTTGCGCGCATGTGCTATTATGTTGGCATAGATTACATCGTGTGTCTACCCCGCTATATATGAGAGGTCTAGGATACAAGTGTCCTACTAGGACACGACTCCATATCCTATCTAAACACAATACTACTCAGAGTCCAACTGTATACTACCTTATACACTATATTCGACACAAGTTCAACAAACTCCACCTTGGCGAATATACTCCACCACCCTGGATTTGTCCATGCGCCAAACTTCCATGTACATTGGACTTGAGCTTATCCCATGAGTATCGCTGCTACTCCAAAGGCTCCATGTGACTCCACCTGCAACTTGTAGTCCCTTCTTTTCTTGACCACAGTCAACACTCGAGCAAAATCAAGTTCCATATTACTCTAGTTTGCGCTCCCAACTTCCAGAGTATCAGTCCAACGCCATCACACACCGATCACTGACCTCCGTGAAAGTGAACAACTCGCATATTGGGTGTCACACATAAGAATTACCTGAACTCAACATCACCGCTCCTTTCTTGACTGCCTGTCTGAAACTTGAAAGAATTTCACCATTGCTTGTAGTCATCCCGAGTCAAATTCGCAGTTGTGTCACCACATGTATGACCACCAGAGCCATGGCCCGTCTCCATGTCCCGTGCTAACCGCACGCCTCGCCGCTATTACCGCGTCGAGCCTCCGTTGTCCCGGTCGAGTCTTAAGGGCCGCAAAACCACACCATTCAACCCCCACTGCAGAGTACCATCGATCATCACCGACCGATGACGAGTTTCATGCTTCCATCAGACCATTGGGCTCCAGCCCGAATTACGTGTCCCTCGCTTTTTCCGTTGAATATGCTTTGATTCCCTGGATCCTTACACCGTAGCCCCTCAATCCAGCTCCACCTTCAACATGACTCCATGGTAGATGGTCAGTCCACCCTCACGCCCCGTCGACTTCAAGCTCTCATGTGCACCGTCTTGAATCAACCCCGCGCCATAGTCTTGTCGAAGCCACACAAGCCCTCAGGGCCTGCACCACATGTTTCCACGCTCAGAAGTCGGTCACCATCAGCATCACGCTCCTACGTCGTCAGCACCGATTCCACCACCGTCTTCTGTACCAACCGACATCCACGTCGATCCGTTAGACTGCCTAGTCCGACCCAGCCGAACTCGTTCGACTGTATGACACACTCGAGGCTCCCAAATCATCTTCCACGAATTTCCATCCATCACATGATAATTCCATCTTAGCTGACATGACTTTCCGCAACGCCTTCAAGCATCCCCATTGTGCCAACAAATCTTTCACCCTTGTCTGCCATAACCCAAGGTTTTCAGTTCCGTTGAATTTCTCCACCTCAAACTCGATGCCCGATGGCGTCATGATTCTTCGTATAGCTGACCTTGTAAATAATAACGAACTTCCCACGCAATGCCCAAGTACCGACGTACACAAACAGAACCTAATTGCTCCATGTACTATGTGACACTCCAAAAAATTTGATTTGTTTTTTTATCAAATTATTTATTTGATTTGAAGGAGGCTATTTAAAATCTTTCTAAAAGGACTCTCCTTCTCAAAAATTTCTCTTATGACAAATATTTTATTTCCTCAACCTTGATGTTTGGTATTGAAGGCTTTTCATTTGGTGTTGACTCATCACAATTAATTTTTGCAATTATTTCTATTAAAAAATCCTATGGGTTTTGGATTTATTCTTTTATTTCAAACCATTCTCTTTTGCCATGCCTCTTGTTGAAATTTTCTTCCAAAACCCCTCCCTCCACTTTGGGTCAAGGCAAATATCCAATCCCAGCAAGTTCAACCCATTTTTGATTTTTATTCTATTTATTTTATCCCCAAAACTATTTCTGTCATTTATTTTGGACCTAGGTGATTTACAAAGGAAGTGCCATATTACTTTTGAGTTTTGATCCCAAACAAACTCCTCTGAATAGTCCTTAACACCCCCAACCTAGATCCATCAAGACCCACTTGTCCACAGTTCAAACTTTTCAAATTTTGCTCACTGCAAGTTTGAACCAGATTTACCATTTTTGATGAAATTCATTATTTTTCTTCTCCAAAAATTCTGAGATAAATCAGGCCACCCCTAGATGCATCAAGAGACCACCTCACCAAAGATCAGCTCTAGAAAAAAAAATCACTTGCCAAAATCATTTCATCGAACAGTTGCCGTGCACTGTTTATGTCAAGTTCAGAAATTCAGAGATACAGTGCTGCCGTCAGTGTCGTTTTCTTCAGAGTGCGGCATCAATCTCACCAGTGCCCGCTCTGGCACGATGCTCACTGCTTCTTCTTCTTATCCAGTGCGCCGCGAGATCATTTGGACGGGCGCATGTGTCGGTCGAGACGTGGCACCTCATCGTCGGCGTCTTCTGCGATGGCAGAACCGGCCGTGGCGGTCGACAGGGGGCCGGCCCTGCCTTTCGGCGCCGACCAGCACCGCCCAAGCCACCAGAGACCTCCGTGTGACCACCCCCTCCCCTGTGCATGATGCGGCACAGTCACAGCAGCCAGAGAGGCGCAGAGCGCGCTCTCTGCCGCCGACGAGCCCCGTGAGGCCGTTCCGTTGAGTGCATGGAGTAACACCCAAGTTCTGCCAAACTTCGCCAGGGATGGAACCAGTGAACCTATCCGCTACTGCCCCGACCCCTAAACCTCCCGTTCAACCACTGCCCGCCGTAATCATCGCCGGAGTTATCCCGTTCTCGGCCACCGCCTCGCACCGGCTATAAAAGGAGCCCTCGAGCTCGTTCTCGACCCAGCACCACTTCTCCACCTCACCAGAGCCCCGCCTAGCCACTAGGAGGACCTCGAGGAGGTCTCCTTCGTCGACTCCGGCCGCCTTGATCTGCTTCGGGCTCCGGCACAATTCACTCTGGTGAGACCACCCCCGCCTCCCAGACCGTGTGATAACCCACAAGTATAGGAGATCGCAACAGTTTTCGATAAGTAAGAGTGTCGAACCCAACGAGGAGCTAAAGGTAGAATAAATATTCCCTCAAGTTCTATCGACCATGAGATACAACTCTACGCACGCTTGACGTTCGCTTTACCTAGAACAAGTATGAAACTAGAAGTACTTTGTAGGTGTGACGGGATAGGTTTGCAAGACAATAAAGAGCATGTAAACATAAACTAGGGGCTGTTTAGATAAAGAAGCAATAAAGTAAATATAGCGAGTGTGGAAAAGTGGTGGTAGGAGTTGTGGAATTGTCCCTAAGCAATTGACTATGTTACTAGACCGGTAATCAGTATTGCAATTCTATTTGAGGGAGAGGCATAAGCTAACATACTTTCTCTACTTGGATCATATGCACTTATGATTGGAACTCTAGCAAGCATCCGCAACTACTAAAGATTCATTAAGGTAAAACCCAACCATAGCATTAAAGTATCAAGTCCCCTTTATCTCATACGCAAACAACCTAGTTACTCGGGTCTGTGCTTCTGTCACTCACGCCACCCATCATAAGCAAATCTTAAACATATTGGAAACCCTACAGCGGGAATCCCTCATGCTTGCGCGACACGGAGGGCACAATAGGACATCACCAATAAAATATGCAACTCAAACCAATCATAGCACTTCATCAATCACCGATAGGACAACGAAAATCTACTCAGACATCATAGGATGGCAACACATCATAGGATAATAATATGAAGCATAAAGCACCATGTTCAAGTAGAGGGTACAGCGGGATGCGGGAGAGTAGACCGCTGGATATAGAAGGGGGAAGGTGATGGAGATGTTGGTGAAGATGACGGCGGTGTTGGTGAAGATCGCGGTGATGATGATGGCCCCCGGCGGCGTTCCGGCGCCACTGGAAGCAAGGGGGAGAGAGCCCCCCTTCTTCTTCTTCTTCTTCCTTGACCTTCTCCCTAGATGGGAGAAGGGTTTCCCCTCTGGTCCTTGGCTCCCATGGCTTGGGAGGGGCGAGATCCCCTCCGAGATTGGATCTATCTCTCTGTTTCTGTGTTCTCTGCGTTGGCAGATTCTACCCCTTCACCGTTTCCTTTATATCCGGAGATCCGTAACTCCGATTGGGGTGAATCTTTTGCCCAGATCTTTCTCATAAAATTAGCTTTCTTGTGCTAGAAGGAGAGCGTCAACCGCCTTACGGTGGGCTCACGAGGGCCAGGGCGCGCTTGGGGGGGTAGGGTGTGCCCCCCTACCTCGTGCCCACCTCGGATACCGTTTCGCGTTGATTTTACTTCCAGAAAATCATAAATATTCCAAAAAAAATCTCCGTCGGTTTTTTTCCATTTGGACTCCGTTTGATATTGGGTTTCTGCGAAACAAAAAACATGCAACAGACAGGAACTGGCACTGGGCACTGGATCAATATGTTAGTCCCAAAAATAATATAAAAAGTTGCCAAAAAGTATATGAAAGTGAATAATATTGGCATGGAACAATCAAAAATTATAGATACGACGGAGACGTATCAGCATCCCCAAGCTTAATTCCTGCTCGTCCTCGAGTAGGTAAATGATAAAAAAGAATAATTTTTGATGTGGAATGCTACCTAGCATAATCTTGATCATATGTCTAATCATGGCATGAATATTAAGACACGAGTGATTCAAAGCAACAATCTATCATTTGAGATAAAAGCAATAATACTTAGGGCATCCCAACAAACAATCATGCCTTTCAAAACATCAATGCTTCAGAAAGTTATCCCTACAAAATCATATAGTCTTGTATGCTCCCTTTTATTAACACAAGGTACCCCTCATGCCTATCCCGGTGTCAGCCAAGCAATTGTTTCATACTTTAGTATTCTCAAACTTTTTCAAACTTCACGCAATACATGAGCGTGAGCCATGGATATAGCACTATGGGTGGAATAGAATATGACGATGGAGGTTATGTGGAGAAGACAAAAAGGGAGAAAGTCTCACATCAACGCGGCTAATCAACGGGCTATGGAGATGCCCATCAATTGATGTCAATGTGAGGAGTAGGGATTGCCATGCAATGGATGCACTAAGAGCTATAAGTGTATGAAAGCTCAACAAAAGAAACTAAGTGGGCGTGCATCCAACTTGATTGCTCATGAAGACCTAGGGCATTTGAGGAAGCCCATCGTTGGAATATACAAGCCAAGTTCTATAATGAAACATCCCACTAGTATATGAAAGTGACAACATAGGAGACAATCTATATGAAGAACATGGTGCTACTTTGAAGCACAAGATATGAGACTCACTACATGAAGAACATGGTGCTACTTTGAAGCACAAGTGTGGAAAAAGATATAGTAACATTGCCCCTTCTCTTTTTTTTGGTGGGCTTCTTTGGCCCCCTTTTTTATTTAGGCTTCTTTGGCCTTTCCTTTTTTTATGGGGCAATGTTCTATAATGATGATCATCACACTTTTATTTACTTACAACTCGATATTACAACTCAATACTGGAACAAAGATATGACTCTATATGAATGTTTCCGGCGGTGTACCGGGATGTGCAATGATCTAGCGTAGCAATGAAATCAAAAAACGGACAAGCCATGAAAACATCATGCTAGTTATCTTACAATCATGCAAAGCAATATGACAATGAATGCTCAAGTCATGCATATGATAATGATGGAAGTTGCATGGCAATATATCTCGGAATGGCTATGGAAATGCCATGATAGGTAGGTATGGTGGCTGTTTTGAGGAAGATATAATGAGGCTTATGTGTGATAGAGTGTATCGTATCACGGGGTTTGGATGCACCGGCGAAGTTTGCACCAACTCTCGAGGTGAGAAAGGGCAATGCACGGTACCGAAGAGGCTAGTAAAGGCGGAAAGGTAAAAGTGCGTATAATCCATGGACTCACATTAGTCATAAAGAACTCATATACTTATTACAAAAGTCTACTTAGCCCTCGAAGCAAAGTACTACTATGCATGCCCCTAGGGGGATAGATTGGTATGAAAAGACCATCGCTCATCCCCGACTGCCACTCATAAGGAAGACAATCAAAGAAACACCCCATGCTTCAAATTTATCACACAACGGTTACCATACGTGCATGCTACGGGACTTGCAAACCTCAACACAAGTGTCTCTACAATCCACAACCACCCACTAGCATAACTCTAATATCACAATCTTTATATCGCAAAACTATTGCAAGGAATCAAACATATCATATTCAGCGATCTACAAGTTTATGTAGGATTTTATGACTAACCATGTGAATGACCAATTCCTGTCATCTCTCTAAATAGATATAAGTGAAGCAAGAGAGTTTAATTCTTTCTACAAAAGATATGCCCACGCTCTAACAAATATAAGTGAAGCTAAAGAGCATTCTACAAATGGCGGTTTTCTATGTAAAGAGAAACAGTCAATCCAACTTCAAAAGATATAAGTGAAGCACATGAAGCATTCTATAAAGCCATACTCAAAAAAAATTAAGTAAAGTGCAATGAGCATTCTATAAATCAATCAAGGACTATCTCATACCAGTATGGTGCATAAAATAAAAATGAAAACTAAATGCAAAAGACGCTCCAAGACTTGCACATAATGCACGAACGAAACGAATTCGAGAACATATCGATACTTGTTGAAGAAAGAGGGGATGCCTCCCCAGCATCCCCAAGATTAGACGCTTGAGTCTTCTTGAATATTTACTTGGGGTGCCTCTGGCATCCCCAAGCTTGAGCTCTTGCCTCTCTTTCTTCTTCTCATATCGAAACATCCTCGATTAGACACTACATCCACACAAAACTTTAACAGAAAACTCGGTAAGATCCGTTAGTATAATAAAGCAAATCACCACTCTAAGTACTGTTGCAAACCAATTCATATTTTGTTTTTTCATTGTGTCTACTGTAATATAGCTTTTCCATGGCTTAATCCACTGATAAAAATTGATAGATTCATCAAAACAAGTAAACTATGCATCAAAAACAGAATCTGTCAAAAACAGAACAGTCTGTAGCAATCTAAACATCCACCATACTTCTGGTACCCCAAATCTTAAACATATTGGAAACCCTACAGCGGGAATCCCTCATGCTTGCGTGACACGGAGGGCACAATAGGACATCACCAATAAAATATGCAACTCAAACCAATCATAGCACTTCATCAATCACCGATAGGACAACGAAAATCTACTCAGACATCATAGGATGGCAACACATCATAGGATAATAATATGAAGCATAAAGCACCATGTTCAAGTAGAGGGTACAGCGGGATGCGGGAGAGTAGACCGCTGGATATAGAAGGGGGAAGGTGATGGAGATGTTGGTGAAGATGACGGCGGTGTTGGTGAAGATCGCGGTGATGATGATGGCCCCCGGCGGCGTTCCGGCGCCACTGGAAGCAAGGGGGAGAGAGCCCCCCTTCTTCTTCTTCTTCTTCTTCCTTGACCTTCTCCCTAGATGGGAGAAGGGTTTCCCCTCTGGTCCTTGGCTCCCATGGCTTGGGAGGGGCGAGATCCCCTCCGAGATTGGATCTATCTCTCTGTTTCTGTGTTCTCTGCGTTGGCAGATTCTACCCCTTCACCGTTTCCTTTATATCCGGAGATCCGTAACTCCGATTGGGGTGAATCTTTTGCCCAGATCTTTCTCATAAAATTAGCTTTCTTGTGCTAGAAGGAGAGCGTCAACCGCCTTACGGTGGGCTCACGAGGGCCAGGGCGCGCTTGGGGGGGTAGGGTGTGCCCCCCTACCTCGTGCCCACCTCGGATACCGTTTCGCGTTGATTTTACTTCCAGAAAATCATAAATATTCCAAAAAAAATCTCCGTCGGTTTTTTTCCATTTGGACTCCGTTTGATATTGGGTTTCTGCGAAACAAAAAACATGCAACAGACAGGAACTGGCACTGGGCACTGGATCAATATGTTAGTCCCAAAAATAATATAAAAAGTTGCCAAAAAGTATATGAAAGTGAATAATATTGGCATGGAACAATCAAAAATTATAGATACGACGGAGACGTATCAGCATCCCCAAGCTTAATTCCTGCTCGTCCTCGAGTAGGTAAATGATAAAAAAGAATAATTTTTGATGTGGAATGCTACCTAGCATAATCTTGATCATATGTCTAATCATGGCATGAATATTAAGACACGAGTGATTCAAAGCAACAATCTATCATTTGAGATAAAAGCAATAATACTTAGGGCATCCCAACAAACAATCATGCCTTTCAAAACATCAATGCTTCAGAAAGTTATCCCTACAAAATCATATAGTCTTGTATGCTCCCTTTTATTAACACAAGGTACCCCTCATGCCTATCCCGGTGTCAGCCAAGCAATTGTTTCATACTTTAGTATTCTCAAACTTTTTCAAACTTCACGCAATACATGAGCGTGAGCCATGGATATAGCACTATGGGTGGAATAGAATATGACGATGGAGGTTATGTGGAGAAGACAAAAAGGGAGAAAGTCTCACATCAACGCGGCTAATCAACGGGCTATGGAGATGCCCATCAATTGATGTCAATGTGAGGAGTAGGGATTGCCATGCAATGGATGCACTAAGAGCTATAAGTGTATGAAAGCTCAACAAAAGAAACTAAGTGGGCGTGCATCCAACTTGATTGCTCATGAAGACCTAGGGCATTTGAGGAAGCCCATCGTTGGAATATACAAGCCAAGTTCTATAATGAAACATCCCACTAGTATATGAAAGTGACAACATAGGAGACAATCTATATGAAGAACATGGTGCTACTTTGAAGCACAAGATATGAGACTCACTACATGAAGAACATGGTGCTACTTTGAAGCACAAGTGTGGAAAAAGATATAGTAACATTGCCCCTTCTCTTTTTTTTGGTGGGCTTCTTTGGCCCCCTTTTTTATTTAGGCTTCTTTGGCCTTTCCTTTTTTTATGGGGCAATGTTCTATAATGATGATCATCACACTTTTATTTACTTACAACTCGATATTACAACTCAATACTGGAACAAAGATATGACTCTATATGAATGTTTCCGGCGGTGTACCGGGATGTGCAATGATCTAGCGTAGCAATGAAATCAAAAAACGGACAAGCCATGAAAACATCATGCTAGTTATCTTACAATCATGCAAAGCAATATGACAATGAATGCTCAAGTCATGCATATGATAATGATGGAAGTTGCATGGCAATATATCTCGGAATGGCTATGGAAATGCCATGATAGGTAGGTATGGTGGCTGTTTTGAGGAAGATATAATGAGGCTTATGTGTGATAGAGTGTATCGTATCACGGGGTTTGGATGCACCGGCGAAGTTTGCACCAACTCTCGAGGTGAGAAAGGGCAATGCACGGTACCGAAGAGGCTAGTAAAGGCGGAAAGGTAAAAGTGCGTATAATCCATGGACTCACATTAGTCATAAAGAACTCATATACTTATTACAAAAGTCTACTTAGCCCTCGAAGCAAAGTACTACTATGCATGCCCCTAGGGGGATAGATTGGTATGAAAAGACCATCGCTCATCCCCGACTGCCACTCATAAGGAAGACAATCAAAGAAACACCCCATGCTTCAAATTTATCACACAACGGTTACCATACGTGCATGCTACGGGACTTGCAAACCTCAACACAAGTGTCTCTACAATCCACAACCACCCACTAGCATAACTCTAATATCACAATCTTTATATCGCAAAACTATTGCAAGGAATCAAACATATCATATTCAGCGATCTACAAGTTTATGTAGGATTTTATGACTAACCATGTGAATGACCAATTCCTGTCATCTCTCTAAATAGATATAAGTGAAGCAAGAGAGTTTAATTCTTTCTACAAAAGATATGCCCACGCTCTAACAAATATAAGTGAAGCTAAAGAGCATTCTACAAATGGCGGTTTTCTATGTAAAGAGAAACAGTCAATCCAACTTCAAAAGATATAAGTGAAGCACATGAAGCATTCTATAAAGCCATACTCAAAAAAAATTAAGTAAAGTGCAATGAGCATTCTATAAATCAATCAAGGACTATCTCATACCAGTATGGTGCATAAAATAAAAATGAAAACTAAATGCAAAAGACGCTCCAAGACTTGCACATAATGCACGAACGAAACGAATTCGAGAACATATCGATACTTGTTGAAGAAAGAGGGGATGCCTCCCCAGCATCCCCAAGATTAGACGCTTGAGTCTTCTTGAATATTTACTTGGGGTGCCTCTGGCATCCCCAAGCTTGAGCTCTTGCCTCTCTTCCTTCTTCTCATATCGAAACATCCTCGATTAGACACTACATCCACACAAAACTTTAACAGAAAACTCGGTAAGATCCGTTAGTATAATAAAGCAAATCACCACTCTAAGTACTGTTGCAAACCAATTCATATTTTGTTTTTTCATTGTGTCTACTGTAATATAGCTTTTCCATGGCTTAATCCACTGATAAAAATTGATAGATTCATCAAAACAAGTAAACTATGCATCAAAAACAGAATCTGTCAAAAACAGAACAGTCTGTAGCAATCTAAACATCCACCATACTTCTGGTACCCCAAAAATTCTACCAAAATAAGGAAAAATAAACAAGTTCTATAGAAAGACACTGCAAAAAGAATCAGAACCAATTGACGTTCCAGTTAAAAATTTAAAATCACGCACTACAGCCAAAGTTTCTGTCCTGCACCGTACAAACCAACAAGCATTGTAAACAACCTAAAGGCAAACCTTGGCACATTATTTTTATAATACAATGGAATTATACAAGGGGATTATTATTTTTTATGAAAATTTTCTATAATTAAGATTCACAAAGTTCCCATGGGCATGAACAAAGTTCAAGGACGTCCCCCACTTTCACAATGCTCGTCTCTCTCACTTTCACTTCTCTTTTTGAAAAGTTTTGGGTTCCCCTCTTTATTTTTGTTGTTTTTAAACTATATGAAAGCACTCAACAGAAATAAATGACTCTCTAAAACTTCCAAGTTGTCTCCCTGGCAGCACTTTCTTTAAAGCCATTAAGCTAGGCTTTTAGTGCTCAAGTAATGGATCCACCCGGATCCCAAGGTATATCAAAGCCAATTTTAATTAACAATGATTTGTAATTTAGTAGTGAGTACAAAGTAACATATATCATGCAACAACGAAGTCTAACTCTCTTCCTATGCATCGGCATGTCATAAAAGAACAATTCATGCACACATAGTAAAGACCAATGCATAGTATAAGCAGTTTCTTGCAATTCTATCGTGTTGGAAACATAAAGAGGCGGAGATGTAGTTCCTCTCTCATAATAATTGCAGGTAGGAGCAGCAAGCACATGCATATTATATATATCAAAATCATCATGTGCAACGGTAAAAGGCAAACCATCAATATAATCCTTAATAAGCACAAACTTCTCCGATAAAGTGTAGTAGGGAGAATTCAAAAAGATAATAGGACTATCATGCGTGGGTGCAATGGCAAAAATCTCATGTTTAACATAAGGAACTATAGCAAGTTCATCTCCATAAGCATCATTCATATTGGCATCTTGGCCACAAGCATAGCAAGCATCATCAAAAAGGGATATTTCAAAAGAATCATAGGGATCATAACAGTCATCATAGCAATCATCCTTCGGTAAGCATGAAGGGGAATTAAACAATGTATGAGTTGAAGAGTTACTCTCATTAGAAGGTGGCACGGGTGATCAATCCGCTCTTCCTCCTTTTGTTCTTCGCTCTCTTCATATTTTTCATCCAATGAGTTCATAGTTTCATCAATTTCTTCTTCCATAGATTCCTGCAAAATATTAGTCTCTTCTTGAACAGCGGAGACTTTCTTAATAAGTGCATTAATATAGGCATTATATTCATAATTCTCATAACAATATTTAAGGATAGCTAAATTTTCAGATCTATAACAAGCATCATCAAAATCCTCAAACTCTTTAAACATGGATTCAATTTCATAAGCACCCATAAAAGCAACAAATTCTTCTATTTGTTCCACATCATAGTAATCATATATACCTCTAGCATAAGAAGCCAAGGTTTCATTATCATTAAATTTGCATGAAAAGGGGAGGTGTGGAGCATTCATCCTAGAGCAACAAGTATAATCATATTTCGAGCATAGTTGTCTAGCATACCACTTCAACATATTAATTTGATCCCATAATAGTTTCACTTTTTGTGTCGAGCGATAATCCCTAAAGTATTCACGTTGATCCAACGTTACTCCCATTATAAAGTTGAATGGGGTTTTCTCAGGATTATCAAAGTAGTACAAAATATTTTTCTCATGATGAGAATCGAGGGTTTTAGGAGTTACCCCATCTACATGAGTAATAAGTACCTCTAATTTTTTTGGTATTTTGTGTTCCATATCCATAACTAAACATAGAGAACAAATAAGAATAGCAAATAAAAATTACTTAGTGATAAAGCAAACAAGCACACACGAGAATATTCACCCCACGCTATGACTCCCCGGCAACGGCGCCAGAAAAAGGTCTTGATAACCCACAAGTATAGGGGATCGCAACAATTTTCGATAAGTAAGAGTGTCGAACCCAACGAGGAGCTAAAGGTAGAATAAATATTCCCTCAAGTTCTATCGACCACCGATACAACTCTACGCACGCTTGACGTTCGCTTTATCTAGAACAAGTATGAAACTAGAAGTACTTTGTAGGTGTGACGGGATAGGTTTGCAAGACAATAAAGAGCATGTAAACATAAACTAGGGGCTGTTTAGATAAAGAAGCAATAAAGTAAATATAGCGAGTGTGGAAAAGTGGTGGTAGGAGTTGTGGAATTGTCCCTAAGCAATTGACTATGTTACTAGACCGGTAATCAGTATTGCAATTCTATTTGAGGGAGAGGCATAAGCTAACATACTTTCTCTACTTGGATCATATGCACTTATGATTGGAACTCTAGCAAGCATCCGCAACTACTAAAGATTCATTAAGGTAAAACCCAACCATAGCATTAAAGTATCAAGTCCCCTTTATCCCATACGCAAACAACCTACTTACTCGGGTCTGTGCTTCTGTCACTCACGCCACCCACCATAAGCAAATCATAAATATATTGCAAACCCTACAGCGGGAATCCCTCACGCTTGCGCGACACGGAGGGCACAATAGGACAACACCAATAAAATATGCAACTCAAACCAATCATAGCACTTCATCAATCACCGATAGGACAACGAAAATCTACTCAGACATCATAGGATGGTAACACATCATAGGATAATAATATGAAGCATACAGCACCATGTTCAAGTAGAGGGTACAGCGGGATGCGGGAGAGTGGACCGCTGGATATAGAAGGGGGAAGGTGATGGAGATGTTGGTGAAGATGATGGCGGTGTTGGTGAAGATCGCGGTGATGATGATGGCCCCCGGCGGCGTTCCGGCGCCACCGGAAGCAAGGGGGAGAGAGCCCCCCTTCTTCTTATTCTTCCTTGACCTTCTCCCTATATGGGAGAAGGGTTTCCCCTCTGGTCCTTGGCTCCCATGGCTTGGGAGGAGCGAGAGCCCCTCCGAGATTGGATAAATCTCCCTGTTTCTGTGTTCTCTACGTTGGCAGATTCTACCCCTTCACCGTTTCCTTTATATCCGGAGATCCTTAAATTCGATTGGGGTGAATCTTTCACCCAGATCTTTCTCATAAAATTAGCTTTCTTGCGCCAGAAGGAGAGCGCCAACCGCCTTACGGTGGGCTCACGAGGGTCAGGGGCGCGCCTGGGGGGTAGGGCGCGCCCCCTACCTTGTGCCCACCTCGGATACCGTTTCGCGTTGATTTTACTTCCAGAAAATCATAAATATTTCAAAAAAATTCTCCGTCCATTTTTTTCCGTTTGATATTGGGTTTCTGCGAAACAAAAAACATGCAACAGACAGGAACTGGCACTGGGCACTGGATCAATATGTTAGTCCCAAAAATAATACTCCCTTCGTTCCTTGATATAAGGTGTATAGATTTTTGAGAAAAAACCCGAAATATAAGGTGTATTGCGTTGCACCACTCGTTTGGATAATTTTTTCAGAGATTTGATTACATTTCCTTATATTAGGCAATCTCCTCTATTTTCTCATGCCAATTAGTCAGGTGTAATATCGCCCAAAACTTGTGAATTTTTTCCTTCATGTGCATTCTTTAATTTCCGTGCCAAAAATTATACACCCTATATTGAGGAATGGAGGGAGTATAAAAAGTTGCCAAAAAGTATATGAAAGTGAATAATATTGGCATGAAACAATCAAAAATTATAGATACGATGAAGACGTATCACCGTGCCAGTCGCCTCCTACTACACCCAATACTCTAACCCGAGCCCCTATTCGACTTTTGCAGCCCTCCCTGGCGAGATCCACCAACGTCCGAACCACCGTCCGTCGGAGTTGGGGCCGCCGTCGACGTGGTGCTCGCCGACGACCAACTCCACCACCCACAGATGCGGAAGGACTCAGTGAACCTGTAGGTACCCTCCTTTCCCCCTACCTCGCCGTGGATCGCCGCCGGGGACCACCGCGGCCCTCGGGCGCCGGCGACTCTGTTCTGAAATTCAAACCCGACGGGTGGGACCCCCTCGTCAGCTTTTTCTTCTTTTTGAACCGTTTTCTGAAAACGCCTTCGGGCAAAATACGCTTTCTAACTGAAACTTTTTTCTGTCTTTTTATAAACTACCCCATAGAAACTTTCTGTTTCATTACAGATGAGTCCCTAGACTAAAATCTTAATAACTTTTAAACAAAAAATTATTTTTAATTGATTCTTTTTCTGTCGTCTTTATTTTTCTGTCTAGTTTTTTATCATATTTATTTGAAAAATATTTGGAACACTTTTGTGCACACACGGTATTTATGTTAGTACACGTTTTCTTTATACCGTAGATACCGAAGGAGGTGACGGAACCGCAAACTTCACCGAGCTAGACTCCGATTACTCCGAACCAGGCAAGCATGTTCGTACCTTTGATATGATGAGTGTTTTGTATGTTTGTTTGAGTAGTTACTTCATGGCATGTTTATATAAGCATCTGTAAGTGTTATATTGCATGCAAGGCAACTACAAGTGAGCTTCGAAAACTTGATGTGTCATTTGATGAGAGATAACATGATTATGTGGTGACATGAAAGGTGGTAAGATGGTATTGTAGAAGCATGTCAGTATTATGTCAACCGTTTAACTCTAGTGTTAACGTGGATCAAGTCACGTTACCGTCCGTCCCCTTTTTTTGTGTGCTGCCACATGTTTTCTGCAAAGAATACGGTTTAGTAAGTTGCAAACCTCTTCCCACGTACACACCAAATAGAGGGGCCGTGATGAGGGTTCCATGGCCCTAGATTAAAGCCCGTCATCCGGTCAGGGGCATGGGTGTTTCCGGTTGGGACCGAGAGGGGGGCACCCCTTAGAGCGCGCGATATAAATTTGATCCCATGCTATTCGAGGTTGTGGCCTCCCCGTCTTAAAGTTTTTCATGAACGTTGCCTAGGGTGATCCCTGGCAACGGGATGTGGAATGGGTGTGTACTGGTTAGATGTGTTTACTTCTAAAATACCGTAAACGGAACTAGTCCCTTGTGACTACTGAAATCCGTTGGTTGTGGTTAAAGAGTACAAACTCTGCAGAGTCAAAACCATTCGAGTAACCGTATCTATGGTCGTGGACTGTGCTCAACTTATCTATGCCAGTCTCAGTGTTAGTCGCAGTGAAAATCTCCGGTGGGTAAACATGAGTGATAAGCCCGACTGAAGGTTATTCCTGTGAATGGACTAACCCATTTATTATTATGTCCTGAGTATTTCCTTGGAGTAATTTAAATCCATGAATTTATTGAATACGAATGATGAAATATAAGCCCTTTATGAGATGTCGCTAAGACGTCCGACTGTGGCACTCTTATTATCTACTTTTGGTATAAGCCCTTTATGTGATGTCGCTCAGACGTCCGACTGTGGCACTCTGGTTATTTACTTTCGATATAAGCCCTTTATGTGATGTCGCTCAGACGTTCGACTGTGGCATCCCTGTTATTTACTTTCATTATAAGCCCTTTTCGAGATGTCGCTTAAGACGTCCGACTGTGACACACACTGTCATTTACCATTCAATATAAGCCATTTATGCGGTGTCGCCCTGACGCCCGACTGCGGCATGTTAATTTATTTTTTCCCTTCGAGGCATCGCTTCAGACACCCGATCGGTCTTTAGTTATTTTTGGGATTTCGGGAGGACTACCGCCTGACTTCCTTTTTATTTAACATGTCGTGCAAATTTATTATCTGAGTGCGCATTGCTAACTGCTCATGTGCATCATGTTTGCATTTGTTATATCTTATGTCCGAACTGTCTTGCGAGTATATTCAAAGTACTCACCTGGCTTGTTGATTTGGCCAAATATTGACGAAGGCGATCTTATGGATGAAGAGTACGATAGCGAGTCCGACGCCTAGAGGAGTCCCAGTCAGTCCCGTGCGATCCTGGAATTGGTCACTTGTATCATATACGCTTCCGCTACCCGAATAAAATCATCAAGCCTCACTCCGACGCTCGATGAGCTGTAAGATTAGGAGTCATGTCACCCACTTTACTGTGACATATCCACCACCACTTTTATTATGAGTCAGTAGTATGCCACCATACCCTTGTGTCATATCTGCCCTTATGTATAATATTGGCATGCTTGTAATAAATTGTTGAGCAGTCTCGGCTCAACCTTGTATAATATTTAGGGCCTCTTTGATTCGTAGGATTGTCAAAATGAAGGAATAGGAAAAATGCAGGAATAGGATGGCATGTCCCATAATATCCTACAGGATTTGAAAGAATGTTTGATAGCGCAGGAAAAACAAAGGAATCCTACAAAGAGGTTTGAGTGGATGAAAATTTTCCTCCAAAATGTAGTACAAATGGATCCTATGGAAAAATTCCTAAGGATGACAATCCTACAAATCAAACGAGCATCACAAGAAAAATTCCTAAGGGTTCGAATCCTCCGAAAATCCTATGCAATTCCTTTGAATCAAAAGAGCCCTTAGTACTTCTGGTTTTCTGTATCAAGGATTTGTCTACCAGTGAGGAGGATCCTCCTATACTAGAAATATAAGGGTCTCAATAAATGTTTTATTGAAAAACCGGTCGTGACATACTACTAGCCTTTGCTTTACGTGAACTTGTCTCCTTGGCTTCAACTTCCAATGCTAGCTAATTGCTTTGTCTAAGCCCGATGGATGCACAAGACAATGGATCTCTTCAACCCGATTTGATTCCCTTTGCCTCTGTGTCACATGAGGACTCGGTCCTCTTTTTTTCAACAAACAAATCCTGATAGCAATGCATGTGCGCTGGCGGCCAACTAGTTAATCGCCTACGTCCGTCCCGTTAGGTGACGGTTAGTGTCCTCTGTCCGACGATTGCGGAGGCGATCGCGAGGCTGATCTAGGGTTCTTTCGTCCATAGGCCATCGGAGATTGGATCTGGTTCTGTCCAGATCGGGATCCATCCCATCTCACCAGGTATTGTATTCGTCCCATCCGTCCACCATAAGCCTTCTGTGCGAGTCCCTGGGGCGCATAGTCGTAAAACACCCAAAACCCTAGGAGGCGCTGGAGATGGGAGAAGGGAGGAATGGATGGTGTTGCAGGCATGATGAAGGGGCTGCGGCTGTCGGAGGAGGAAAGGCGAGGGGTGAAGATCAAGATCTCGGCGACGGACAAGGGGAAGAATGCGGCTGTCCAGGCTGTGGGGAAGGTAGTTTCGGAGAAGCTAGCGCATCAGGATGCTGTTGGTTTGGCCCTAGGCAAGGTGTGGTGCCCGATCAAGGGCATCGACTGCAAGGAGGTTGGCGAAAATATGTTCTTGTTCACGTTCCACCAGGAATCTGGAAAGAGGAAGGCGATCGATAGTGGCCCTTGGATGTTTGATAAAGATCTAGTCGTAGTGGAGGAGTACAACCCAAGTAAAAGGATGGAAGACTATGCGTTCAATAACATACCGATATGGGTCCGTGTCTTCAACCTTCCGTTAGGGATGATGAACTCCGAATCCGCTGAGGAAATAGGGAATATCATAGGGGAATTTGTGGAGGCAGACACGGGTGCCGATGGGAGTGCGGCTGGAAAGTACTTGCGGATCAAGGTCAGGATGCTGATTAACAAGCCTCTGATGAGGGGCTTTACGTTGGATGATGTGGATGAAGGAGGGCAAGGAAGTAAAGTAAGAAAGGAGGGCGAGATGGAGAAGGGTGTGGAGGAAGAGAAGGGATGGTGTCAGTTTGAATATGAGTTCCTCCCTGACTTCTGCTATACTTGTGGCATGTTTGGACATGGGGAGAAGGACTGCTCGGTGACGCTTAAGAAAGGGGAGTCACAGCAATTTGGACGTTGGTTAAAAGCAGATATGGGGCAAAGGAGATCGGGTTCTGATGAAGGTTTTTGGCGGAGTGTGGGGCGCGGAGCGGGAGGAAGTAAAAACCATGGCTATATCCGTTTTGGCCAGAGATCAGGCAGCGGGAGTGACAGCCTGTCTTGGCGTAAGAGTGATTCCAGGTCGAGCGGGCGTGGAGGAGAAAAGAATGAGGGAGGAGAAGAGGTGACAAGCCCACAGAAAGCTGCCTATACACGGAATAAGTCCGGTATACCCAAAAAATTGATGCTAACATCAGGAGGGAACGAAGTTGATAACATTAAGATGGAGCGGACAAAGACGAGTGGCCATGACTTGTCTTGTGAAAAGAGCTTGAGCCAAGAGGTTCATATGGTGGTGGAGGTGGTAGGTCACAAAGGAAATCATGAGGGAGGAGGGGGAGAGACGGTTGACGCAGATGAAGCATTGCAAGGGGGCTTGGTCGTGAAAGGGAAGAGTGTGGAGGGCAAGAGGTATAAGAAGGTGAGAAGGGAGGAGAAAGGAGAGAGAAAGGAGCATGTCAGGGAGGTAGTCCTGGGCCAGAAGAGAAGTATGGTGGAGGATGGGGAGGGGGAGGAGAGGAAAAAGGGCAGGATTGAAGAGGGGGAAGTGGCTGCTCAGATGGGAGTGGTTCTGGAAGATGTCAACAACCCAAGCATATCGGCCGGGCTGCCAATGCAGCCCCGCCGGGAGCAATGAAAATAATAGGATGGAACTGCCGGGGGTTGGGAAATGGCCCGGCAGTTCAGGGCCTCCTCGATCTGGGGAGGGTGGAGGATCCTGATGTTGTGTTTTTGGCGGAGACGAAGCTTACACAGAGGGAGCTCGATCGGTTTAGATGGATGCTTGGCCTGGCTCACATGACGGCGTGGGAACCAGAAGGAAGGAGTAGAGGGGTTGCTTTGTTCTGAAGAAGAGGGCTTGAAGTGACCCTGAGATCATTCGGAAGGAGGCATGTGGATGCAGATGTGATGGAAGAAGGTGGGAGGGTTTGGCGTATTACTGGGGTGTATGGAGAGTCGATGACAGAGAGGAAGAAAGAAACTTGGCGCACTCTTAAAATTCTAGGGCAGCAACACCAGCAAGGACGTCCGTGGCTTTGTTTGGGAGATTTCAACGAAATCCTTTCTGGCGATGAAAAGGTTGGAGGAGCGATGAGGCCGCAAGGGATGATGGATAAGTTTAGGGAGGCTCTGGAAGCCTGTGACCTATGTGATGTGGGCTACAATGGGGACAAATACACCTGGAGAAACCACAGTAAGGAGGTGAGGACTTATATCTGTGAGCGTCTGGACCGGGCCACGGCGAACTCAGAGTGGTGTGAATTGTTCCCGGATTTTACAGTGGTCAATGGACCCCCTCGCCATTCGGACCACCGACCGGTTATTGTGTGTACGAAAGGAGACACAAGGAGAGGGAACCGTGGAGATAGAGGGTTCAGATTTGAGGCCTGGTGGCTGAAGGAGGAAGGGTGTAGTGCTGAAATACAAGGTGCATGGGAGGAAGGGTTGATGGAAGGCAATGCCAATGTATCACAGGCACTCCGATCAGTTGCAGGAAGAATGAAGAAGTGGTCTAAGGAGGTAGTGGGTGAATTAGAGGGAAGACTGAGAAGAGCAAAGGCGGATCTGGAGAGGTGTATGTGTGCGCCTGTGTCGGAAGGAAAGATTAGGGAGGAGGCAAGGATATGTTGTGTGGTGGAAGAGCTAGAGGAGAGGAAGAATATCAAGGCAAAACAACATTCGCATGTCTCTTGGCTTCAGGATGGTAATAGGAACACCCGTTATTTCATGGCGGTGGTGAACGCAAGGAAGAAAGCAAATAGGGTGAAGGAGTTGAAGAAGGAAGATGGCTTGGTGGTGAAGGAGGGAGAGGGGCTGGCTGACTATGTTTGCTCATTTTTTCAGGGCCTCTTTACCTCAGCTGCTGGCTCGCGTTTGGAGGAACTTATTGAGAAGGTAGAGCCTCGCGTCACCGAGGATATGAGGCTCATGCTCGACACCGAATTCACCCGAGAGGAGGTCAAGGCTGCCTTGGACCATATTGGTGACCTCAAAGCGCCAGGGCCGGACGGTATGCCATCTATTGTGTATAAACAAAACTGGCACTTCATGGGGGATAAAGTGGTCGAGGAAGTTCTCGCGGTGCTTAATGGTGGTGACATGCCGGAGAGTTGGAATGACAAAGTCGTGGTCCTCATTCCCAAAGTCAAGAATCCGCAAATGATTAAAGATCTGAGGCCGATTAGTCTCTGCAATGTCATTTACAAGCTCGTATCGAAGGTCATCGCTAACAGATTGAAGCTTGTGTTGCCTGCAATTATATCAGAGAACCAGAGCGCATTCGTTCCGGGTAGATTGATCACGGATAACGTTCTTGTTGCTTATGAACTGTCACATTTTCTGCTTAATAAGAAAAGAGGAAAGGAGGGAGTTGTTGCGGTGAAAGCAGACATGAGTAAAGCATATGATCGTGTGGAGTGGAATTTTGTGACTGCCATGCTTACCAAACTGGGATTCAGTGAGTCATGGGTCCAACTCATTATGAAGTGTATAACTACGGTCAGGTACCAAATTAAGGTGAATGGAGAACTGACCGAGCAGTTTAGTCCCTCTCGTGGCCTACGGCAAGGAGATCCAGTGTCACCTTATATTTTTGTCATTTGCGCGGAAGGATTGTCTGCACTTCTCCATGATGCGGTGACGCAAGGAAAGTTATCGGGAGTCAAAATCTGCCAGGCTGCTCCATCGGTTTCGCACCTCCTCTTTGCTGATGATTCGGTTCTCATGTTAAAAGCAAATCAGCAGGAAGGAATGGTTCTGCGTGAGGTGTTGGACTTATATGAGGACTGCTAAGGCCAGTGTATCAACACCGACAAATCAGCGGTCATGTTCAGTCCGAACACATCAGCAGCAGCACGTCAAGAGGTTAAGACGGCTCTGAATATCCACAGCGAAACGTGGAATGAGAAGTATCTAGGGTTACCCGTGCATGTGGGAAAATCTAGGAAGAAAGCGTTTGCTTTTGTGAAAAATGGTATTGCAGGCCGTGTCTACGGTTGGAAGGAGAAGCTAATAGCAAAGGTTGGGAAGGAAACACCAGTTACGGCGGTGGCTCAGGCCATCCCTACGTTTGCTATGTCATGTTTCTTCCTGACCAAATCCTTCTGTAAGGAGATCAGCTCACTCATTGGGCAATATTGGTGGAGCCAGCAAGACAAAGAACACACAATGCATTGGATTAGTTGGAAGAAGCTCACCCAATCCAAGGCCCGAGGTGGACTCGGATTCCGGGACATGTTCAGTTTCAATGTGGCTATGCTCTCGCGGCAAATATGGAGGCTCATACAGAACCCGGAGACATTGTGTGCAAAGTTGCTGAAAGCTCGTTACTTTCCCAACACCCACATACTGCAAGAAGTTCCAAAAGATGGCATTTCTTACGCTTGGCGTAGTCTGTTGCATGGCCTAGAACTGTTTCGTGAGGGCTACATCTGGCGGGTGGGCGATGGCACTGAGGTTAACATTTGGAGCGATCCCTGGATCCCTAGACCGTGGTCCCGGAGGATCATCACGCCGAAAGGAGCAAGTCTTCTGAATTCTGTTAGTGAGCTGATTGACCCCGGTTCAGGGACATGGGATGAAAGGCTCGTCAGAGAGACGTTCTGGGCAGACAACGCTCGGCATATATTACAAATTCCAGTGCGCGAGGGAGTCCAAGACTTTATAGCCTGGCACTATGATACCAAAGGAATGCACTCTGTTAAGAGTGCTTATAAGTTGCATGTGCAGCTTGAGGAACAGCGGAGGAACGGAGGGACGGGCCAAAGTGCAGCCGAGGTGGGTAACCTGGACAGAACTAGGGATGAATCCTGGAAAAGGCTGTGGAAGTTGCCATGCCCCAGGAACATACAGATGTTTGCGTGGCGTATAAAACACGAGTCCCTTGCCCTTCGTACTAATATACAGCGCAAGGGTATTCCGATTGAAGACACAAAATGTCTCTTCTGTGGGCGTGCTGATGAGGATGGGGCACACCTATTTATCAAGTGCAAGTGTGTAAAAGAAATTTGGAGACAGTTGGAGTTGGAGGAGCAGAGAGTAAAACTGGAAAGCATCACCTCTGTCCATGCCATGTTTGATTATCTCTGGGAAATGGAGGAGGCGAAGAGGATCATGGTGCTAACTTTCTGGTGGCTTTGGTGGAGTAACAGAAACAAACTGAGAGAGGGGGAACTTTCTCTAACTGCACCTGCTGTTGTGCAGAGAACGAAGTGCTGCGTCCTAGAGTATCAACAGATTTACCAGCCTCAACCGAAGAAAGTTCCTATGGATAAGTGGAGGCCGCCGGAGGGGGACATGGTCAAGATCAACTTAGATGGATCCTTTAGTCCTGGCGAACACTATGCAGGCTGGGGGGTGGTAGCGAGGACGGCCGATGGCGAAATCGTAGCTGCGCGGGCGGGCCGGCAGGACAACGTACGAGATGCGTTTGCAGCGGAGGTTGTGGCTTTGTCCCAAGCTGTTTACCTAGCGGCTGACCTGGGTATGATCAAAGTCATCTTCGAAACTGATTCCCAGCTACTCATGGAGGCTATGGATCTTCACAAGTCCGACTCTTCGGCTTATGCGGCGGTTATTGAAGATACGAAATTTCAGTTGAAAATGTGGTTCTCTTCACATGTAATATCAGTCTGTCGCCGTTCGGCGAATAGTGTAGCCCATGAACTTGCATCTCTGGGCCGTTTAGGTGTGTCGCACCATTGCATGGAGTGGGACTCAGTTGTACCAGCCGTCGTGGCTGACCGTGCTATGGCTGACTCTAGCCAGCACAGTTAAGTTATAAGCTATTGCTTGATTTCAAAAAAAAAAAAAAAACAAATCCTCACGCTGCCTTCGGCTCTGGACAAAACGAACGGATAGCTCCTGATCAATTCACTCTCAGCCTGCTCCATGCACATTTGCCTCTCGTTTCAGCCCCTTTAGCAGCCCAAGTCGGGCCGAGCCAGCCTGCTCTTCGCCTGGGCCTCGGCCGTGATACGCTCGTGCACCGCCTGCCTGCATGAATCGATCCGTCTCGCTGCCGCCGTTGCTTTCCGATCTCGCCGAGAACACTGCCCCATTGCTCTTTTCCAAACACGATACATGTTGTCTTCCATGAAATCTTCCGCTCGGATCAACCTCGTGGATCCACCGACACGACAACCACAGCCACATCTCCAATCGCACATATTGCATCTTGCAAGATCTCATCGACAACCTTCACGTGTTCTCCTCTAGAATAACGATCCACCTCCAAACAACCTAGCTCATAATACCACTTTTTAGAATAAATCCGAGGCATACCGTCGATCATCCGAGGACCAAGCAATCACACGAGCACGACACCGAGATTTATTAACGAGGTTCATCGATATGGCTACATCCCCGGGGCCTGACTACGAGCGCTCCTCCCCGTGACACCGTCACAATACCGCACACCGGTCACCCGGGCGCCGGCACATGCCGCCGGCTCCTCCTTGCGCGCGTGTGCTATTATGTTGGCATAAATTACATCGTGTATCTACCCCGCTATATACGAGAGGTCTAGGATACAAGTGTCCTAATAGGACACGACTCCATATCTTTACCTACTAATAAATCACCGATCGCTTCTGGTCGTACGTCGCTGCCCTTTTTGCAAAAAAGTCCCTCGGTTTATCAGAAATGAACCCGCAGTCCTACTTTTAAGTGGGTATCTAACAAAACGCTTTGTTTTTACAAAAACGACCCCGTATTTGTTTCTATTCAACCCGCAGTCCTTTTTGGGGCAGAAACGCGTGCGCCCGAGCCAGGGAGCTCGGCTCCGCGCCACGCGCTCGCCCCGACCCCGCCTTCCTCCGCCGCCACGCCACGCCGGCCGGCCTCATCGGAGATCACCGCCGCCGCGACCAGGTCACGTGGCCCCCCTGCCTTCTCCTCCTCCCTCTCCTTCCTCCCTCCCTCTCACCATCTCTCTCCCCCTCTCATTGCAGCGCCACCATGGCCGCCCCGAGCTTCGCCGGCAGCCGCGCCGCCCGCCTTTGGCCACGACTCCGATGGGATCCGGCCGCCACTGCCCAGATCCGCATCCTCTGCTCCACCGCGCCCCGGATCCGGCCACCACCAAGCCTCCCGCGTCGATCCGCCCGTCCGCCGGCCTCCCCCTGCTCGATCTGGGTGGACGGGTGAAGTTTCTGACTTGCCGGGGCGGCCATGGCAGGGAGGCAGCGCTGTGCTCGGGCGCCCGCATCAGGCGGCGACAGCGAGGCGGGAGGCATGCGTGGAGATGGAGGAAAACATGGAGAGTCGGCCAGAGCGAGGAGTTCTCCGGCGTCGAAGCCACGGACCACGGCGGCGCAAGCTTGCGAGGGGCGGCAGCCATGGCGGGGAGGCGGCGTTATGCTCGGGCGTCGCATTAGGCGGCAGCAGCGAGTGGGATAGCGCACGGAGAGGAAGGAGGAGAAAATGAAGAGGCGTCCGGGAGCGAGGACCTCACCGGCGTCTAAGTCACTGCCGGGCGGGACGCACAGGCGCGCGAGGGGCACGGCACTCCTCTCCTGGTGCGTGCGTCCTTGCCGAGTTGGCAAAGTTTTTCTTGGACGGACAGGGACGGTCCCGTTGCTGCCTCGCCGCTGGGATTGAAGTAAGCCGGCCGACGTACCAATGCATCGGGGCTCTATCGAAATGTCAGGCGACTCATATAAGGGACTAGGGAGGCAAAATATTACGCAACTTGGGAAGGTAGAAATCACGCGAGAGTTGCGCTCTTGGGGAGGGCAAGGATTGCTGGGCGCTTGATTTCTGGAAGGGGATTCGTGAGGGAATCACTAATTTGGATTTTCAGGAGGCAAACAAGCAGCCTCGAGCATATTCCCCATGCCAGATGAAGCGGAGGATGGTGGAGGGAAGGACCAGCGCTGGTGGTGGTCGTATGGCAGGGGCGATTGGTGGAGGGAGGAAAAGAGTAGGGCGACTGCTGCCTTCTCTCGCATCCGCTTTCTCGCCCGCGTCACCGTGCCGTCAGGAGGACTCCGACAGTGACGATTCCAACGAAGCAGCAGCGGAAGACGAACACAACAGAGACGCACAAGCAGGAGACCAACAGGCAGTGGCAAGTCTTCTCTATGCCTTACAAGTTCCACGTGCACTAGCTTTTAGTGCAGGTGACATCGCTAGCTTCTACCTTACCTTGGATCGTTGAAAGTCTTAGCGCTCTCAACGTGTTCAATGAAATAACAATGATGTTGTGCTTTTCAGGTCAGTCGCCAAAAGGGGACATCGACAAGCATGTACGTCGCCAGACGCGTCTCTCCACCTGCAGGATGATTTTCCGTGGCACAGCCCTCCTCAGGTCTGAGCACTACTAAGCAATAAGCAGAACCTTTGTACAATCCTCTTTATGTCTGTTTTGTAAACACCTTGGGCGAACTGTATATCTATCGCCGAGGATCTCAGGACTCCCATTAGTTAGAACTTAGAAATGATGCTCTAATACTACACTTGGCACACAAATAAGGAGCTGGCATATTAAAATGGTTACTCTTTGGAACTTTGGTCAGTATTTAGCAGTGTTCAATATTGAAGAGATTACTATTTAGCTTTAGAGTATGAGGGCATGTGTTTTTCATTATCTTTTTTACCCCCTGTCGGCGGTACTGAGTGGCTTAGCACTGATGCAAGACGAACATCAGTCGACTTACACTTTGACCGCAAGCCACTTGAGTGGTGTCATTAAAACAACCTGAGCAAGATTGGAGCTGATGGGTATTTGAGGTTGTTGCTTTTTGATGGGACTGCAGCCAAATAAATCTCTCGCCTTGTCAAGCAAAAGATTAGTGATCCCGTGCAAGATCTAAATGTTACCAGTGATGATGGCTCTACAGAAACGAACAACTGCGAGCACTCAGATTCTTCATTTACGAAATGTTCAGCCAATTCGACCATGTCAGATGCAGTTTTGCGTGGAAGGGAGCTGGTATATTTGTAATTGATGTGTATGATGGCACGTCTTCTGAATGCAAGCTTCGTCTCGATAGGAGATCCTCCAACTTCAGTGTGAGTTGAGTTATAGCATTGCTTAATAATTGCTTGAATTTGACCTTCCATTTTATTTTGAAAACTTAAGCCTCCTCATGTAGGTATTGAAGTTTGACGGATTGAAGATTCAGATGGTAGTCGCTGGAGAGGCAAGGAACTCCCATGCTTGCAGCGATGCACTTGGTGGGCATTCCTTGCATTTTTCCTGTAGAATCACGCGGGTACATGTATTTAATTATAGCAAAGTCACCATGTCTTTATCATGCCAGTATGCCAATGCCCAGAAATTAGATAACAGAGGGAAGTTAGCAAGTCACCAGCTCTGAAAGCATACCAAATATTTCAGTTTTTAGGCCACTGCTCAATTTTGAAGAGCTACTCCTTTGAACTAGATATGTGAGCTTTTTGTAAACTACAGGATATCATAGTCAGCTAACTGGAAAAAGAACTCTTTGATGTTGGGCATATCCTGTAGTACTTAAATCATTATTTTTTACACATGTGATGCAAATCTTATTCGTTTAGAAAAATGGTGAATCTACAGGATTGGTATGAACTTAGAATACAAATTTTGGGACATCTATTAACATTGAAAGAGAATGAATGTGAAGACAATATGTGTGCTGGTGTCCTGGGATTCATCAGTTGTATCAGGAAAACCAAAGTAAAACAGGTACTCAGATTTTTTTTATTCTACATTTTCCAGATATAGCAAAGGTTGTACCACAGAAAGTATCGTGTGTGTGGCTGACACAAACTCCAAATGTGGCACCTCTTGTCAAAAGTTCACTGTATGAACGAGGATCATGTATTTGCTTTGATCTCAACCTTTGGATGCAGTTAGAAGGTTTCATCATAACAAAAATTGTTAGTTTTTGTAAATTAACCTCACCATTTTGATGATCGTAGGACATCATTGTTATCCAATATGAAACTATAGAGAAGGGACCTGACGTACATTTAGTGTAACACAGTTCAGTAAACACGTCTGGAAACTTTATTTCTTCTTCGAGATTGATTTACTTGGTGGTGCTATTGCCCATTTCCTCTTAACAAGACATGTGTGATGTTCCAGAAAAGGAGCTTATGTGTTGTCTGGTAGCCTTGATGGTAGTTTTATACATGTAGCTGAGGAAAGTGTGCTTGAACCGCGTCCTGTTAAAAAATGGGATGGGGACCTGTGCTGGTTTTGAGTCATACTTATTGGGTAGGCCCTTGCGATTTTTGCTCTCTCCATTGCCACGGCCTCGGTCGGGTTGTGATAAGGAGAATGAGATAGCGATGATGTGGTGCTTCACTGCTAGCTGAATTTTGCCATTGCTGGTGCTAGCTGAACTTTGTGGTAGATCAATTTTGCTATCGCTGCTGCTAGCTGAATTTTGCACAGACATAATGCTCATCTAGACATGTTTTTCTAGTAGAAGTGAGAAATATATGCAGGTTTTTATGCCAAAAGCTTTTAATATTTTTCCTCATAATGTAAGTAAACTGATGATGCATGCCATGGCTAAGGATTTAGTTCCAACAGAAGCAACACATATTCATCTTGCCTACTATCCCATCAGTGGATGTCAGTCTCATTTTTCTGATCCTACACTTGAGCTAAGAATTCATTGCCCTTTTTTTGAACAGGCTGCAGTAACCAGTTTGTCACTACTTCAATGGATATAATGGAGCATATCGTCATTGCGTATGCAAAAGCATGTTTCAAAATTTAAATTACCATGCCGCATTTAGAAGATGTTTGGTTCCCACCCTGGGCTGCTTGCCTGGAAATTTCCAGTGCCTGGCGTCGGCCTGGTGAGGTCGCCTTTTCCCGCCTGCCCAGGCTAGCCTGGCATCGATGCGTTTGGTTCATCCCTGGCATGTTGTTGCCCTGCTGCAGTGCTGCTTTGTCATTTAGCGATTAAAAAAAATCTTAAGTAGGAGCCAGGCATCGTGCGGCACGGGCCAGGCGAAAGAAACAGGACGCCTAGGGCCAGGCTAATCCAGCTGCCTGAGCTATCCATCTTTTTTCCTATTTTTTATTCAACTTTACCAGGCTAATCACAGGCCTCCATGAGCCAGGCCAGGCATGCATTCTATCTCTCAGGACACGAACAAAACAAGTGCCAGGCAGACTTCAGGGAGCGCCCAGGCCAGGCGTGAGGTGGCGTGGATGCCAACCAGACACGCTCTTAATTCTTTTGGAATACTAAACAATCATGCGGCTCTCTACAGATTTTAAAATTCATGGTAGGACCACAGGAGTATACTACTTTGTTGGGTGGAGATAAATTGTTGAACGGATAGCGTTGATGCCTTGCAAAGTTTCGCAGAGAACAAGCTATATGTGTATTTCTTTCAATTGCAGCAAGCTTCGAGCAAGCAAAACTATACTCTGTAAATACTAAATAATCTTCTTGAACCCGAGTTCTTTATTTTCTTTGTATTTTGACCTTTCCTTGTACTGCATTTCAATGTACTGAACACTCTCCTTAATCAATGGAAGCAACACCTGATTGCCTTCATATAAAAAGAACACAATGTGAACATGTACAAGGCGATGTATAGCACGAACAGAAAAAAAAATACTGCACGAAGGTGAGTGCAAGTGTATGATTTACTAGAATTATTTTCTTGGCAGAAGTTACTATATTGTCAATATACATCATAAATAATTAGGGAATTCAAAAAAGGTCCGAAAATTAAAAATGAGAATTTTGAAATAAAATGTTTAATAAATCATCAAATGTTTGTCAAGTCAAAAAATGTTCTCGATTTTGTAAACAAAATATTTGCTTATTCAAAAAATGTTCCAAATTTTGAAAACAAATGTTCATGATTTTTTAAAAAGTTTATTTATTAAAAAATTGTAATGAAATTGAACAGAATTTTGCAATTCAAACAATGTTTATGAATGGAAAAATATCCTTAAAATTCAAAAACTGTTCATGACTTACAAAATAATTTATTCATTCATTAAATGTTCGTTGATTCAAAAATGGTCATGCATTTCAGAAAATGTTTGTGGATTTCAAAAATTGTTCCACCAATTTACAGAATAATGTTCATCGATTCTAGAAATGTTCACCGATTCAAGAAAATTATTTTAAAAAATGTTGACCCTTTAAAAAAAATGAAAATAGTATAAAATGTTCATGAATCAAATAATGTTCTTGATTTTAGAAATGGTTCGAAAATTCGTAAAAGTGTTCACAAATTCAAAAAATATTTACAATTTCAAATATGTGCATGAGTTTAAAAAAATGTCATGATTTCTTGAAATTGAGAGTGATACTGTATCTCGCCGATGCAGCAAAATATGGTCATGGCCATTGGAGATTAGAAATCATTTTCTCCCGTTGCAACGCACGGGTCCTTTTGCTAGTCCTATCTAAACACAATACTATTCTGAATGCAATTGTTACCTATCTTATACACTATATTCAACACAAGTCCAACACGTAGATCTCGCCACGCTGAGATGCTGGATCAAAAAAAAAGGAGTACATATTTTACCACCATATGATCCAGCCAGCACGGGACAGAACGAACAGAATATGGAGCGAATATGTGCTTGCTTTCAGTTCAGATAAGAAAACGGGCTGACAGAGAGAAGACAAAGCACCAATGATCCTATGTCATTTCTAATGCAACTGCCTTCTTTTCAATAGCACGGCAGTATCTTTGTCAATTAGGGTTTCAAATAAATCTACTACCTTCTGTACTAAGTTATTCTTCTACTAGCTTCTAGTAAGTTTTAACAGCAGTTGCTCAGAGCTCCGGATCTTCAGATCACTGTGCAGCACAAACTACGCCGCTCTTCCCTCGCATCTTCAATCTCTCATGCTGCCGTTGACGAGTCGCTAGCTATATATCATGCCTCCATTACAAGCGAAGTTAACAAGATAATTGTGGTGGATCTTGACATTCGACAACCAGAGACATGTTTGTCACAGCCCACCTGGTGACCGGAGCGTGGTTAAAGATGCCCACATTGCTTGCAAGCAAACTATTGGATGCGCTAATATAAAGCGGGCTTGTCTGAAACACCTGTCCCGCTCTTCTCTATTATTGCATCGCCTTGGCAACGGGCCATCTTTTTTTTTCGAAAAAAAAAAAGACCGCCGGCCACTGCATCTGGAAGATGCCTACGGTCATTTTATTGATTATTCTCGATGACCTTACAAAGTATAACAACAATATGTCTGAATCCGCTATCTTGGCAGCATCTGTCGCTACTCCTATTCAAATAATGAAGGGATGCAAGCTGGGCCACATACCCATACCTCTCACCTAAGCCTATCATCTAAAGTCGGAGGCCCCGACCAAGCCATCTGCCGGGTCCGGGGCTCAAACCGGTCTGACTCACTCACATGTGTCGTCGTTGCCATCTTTCACTGGTCTATCTTCAGAGCAGACTGAGGTGACAACCTTGGCAGGTCCTCCGCCATCAACGCCACCACGACGCCAAATGACGACCTCCACCTACGCGAGCCTTGGCAGGTCCTCCGCCATTGACGCCACCACGACGCCAGCCGACGACCTCCACCTACGCGAGTCCATCTTCAAGCAACGGACATAAATCCATGCTAGAAAAGGGCCGCACCACCGCCGTCGCCCGCCACCCACAAGCGCCACCCAACCCCAAGGTTCCCAAAGCGGCGCCTTCAAGAAGGGAACGGCGTCGTGAATGCCGCCGCCCAACAAAGTTAGGGCTTTCGCCCGGGAGACCTAGGGGAAGGTGAAGTGAGGAAATCAGTCCATACTGACGCCTCCAAGGAGGGAAACGACGCCCTTAGGCGTTGCCGTCGGCGCGGCCAGTCATGGCTGGCCAGGGATTTCGCCCGAACTAGATCTCCGCCACTAGCAGCACCTCCTGTACAACCGACGACCGAGAGGAAGCGCGGCCCGACCAGGCTGGCCCGCATGCCAAACAGGGAAGGAAGGGAGGTGCCAGGGCAGGGCAGGGCAACCGAGTCCATGCCGCCACCATCCTTGGCGCCCCGGGCTTGCCCGGCAGCTGCCTCAGGGGGCGGCGAGGGAGAGAGGAGGGGAGGGGATGAGGAGGAGGGGCAGTTAGGGTTGGGAGGAGGAGGCGGCTAGGGTTGGGAGGAGGAGGTGGCCCTGTTGGAAGTCCTGTAAGTTCTGTTTCCTGGCAACGGGCCATCTGATACATATATCCTGCCAAGAAAGATTGACAAAACGTCTGTACACTTTCCAACCGTCGCCTTGCATTAAGAAAAGAATGTTGTTTAATATGCTTCCAGTGATGCACACAGTGTGGCCAAAAAGAGATGGATCGAGAAAGTAGGTATAAAATCGAAGAGAACAATTTGACCTTACTTGCATTAAGAAAAGAGAGGTGTTTTGCCTCTGGAAGTGCCTTGCTTTCCCTGAGATAGCTGCAACTGCAACCACCAGAAATTCCATCCGCAGTGCTACGATGGACATGCTTGACATCTTGTAGTTAAAAAACAATCAACGGCTGGAAGGAATCATCTGGTGCCGTTTTTGGGCCCAGTGGTATATGGAATTAATATAACACCGCTTTCCAGATATCAAAAGCACAAAGTGGCTGCGAATGAAACCAGAATCAGATCACGTTAACTTTGCATCTTGGTCTATGTTTGTCGACGGACAGAAGTTGCTGCGTTCTGCTTTTCTGCCCATCGAAGGATTTCCAAGCGAATTTTTTTTCGAGAAACGTTTCCAAGGGAATATGCTTTCTGTAGAAATGTTATTTGCTTTGCTCCTCAAGTTGTACAGTTCAAAAATGAGATGCTCTGAAAAAGGTTAAGCATAACATGCATAAATGGAGCAAGAAAAAGTTTGGAGATGTTACCAGAAAAACTGAGAAATCTCGGTCTCGCCTTGAGGAGCTTATGAATATGAATATGAATGCAGATATGAAAATGATGAAGCTTCGG
Organism: Triticum dicoccoides; assembly: GCF_002162155.2. Classification (NCBI taxonomy): domain Eukaryota; kingdom Viridiplantae; phylum Streptophyta; class Magnoliopsida; order Poales; family Poaceae; genus Triticum; species Triticum dicoccoides. The sequence continues at coordinate 125,455,598 of NC_041393.1, forward strand.
CAGCAAGAGGATAGATTGAATGAACTACTCTATAAGGAGGAAATGATGTGGATGCAGAGGTCCAGAATTGATTTTTTTTCTATTCCAGTACAATCATTTCTTCATTTTCAGGTTGAGGGCTTTGGGAGGGAGTACGCATGCGCCCCTCCTGTGAAGCTAGCTGCGACTCCGCCGCCGCCGCTGCGGCTGCGGCCTAGCTCACCCCCCGAGCTCCACCCGTGACCATGGCCTCCTCTCC
>NC_041393.1:125456207-125462174 GCF_002162155.2 Triticum dicoccoides
GGTTGCCGGTGCTAGTGATGGTGACGGGGCTTCTCTCGCGCGCTCCGAGGGATGCCCTGGGCTCCTCCCTCCACTCAAGTTGCCGCCCCCTCCAGATCGACTCCCCCCGAACTTCAGGCCACAAATAGTGTCTGATGTATCGCAGGCTCCTGCGGAGAAGGGGTGGGTGGAGGTCGGGGGCCGGCATCGCCTGAGGCTGGAGAAGCCATCTGTCCTGCCCCGCAAGAAGAAGGACGACTGCTCCCTCACATTCAAGCGGAGAGCTTACGGACTCTGCTTCCGTTGCTTGGCTGAGGACCACTTTGTCGCCGATTGTTGAGGCCCTGTCACCTGCCTGGGTTGCGGCCACTCTGGCCATCGCGAGCGTGACTGTCCGGGCCGCCTTCCTGCCAGTCAAGGTCGCCTCCGCCGCTCCATCTTGCCGCCATCTGCTCCTGGCCTCCCCAACCACCAGCCCCCAGCTTCTTCACAGCAGTTGCAGCAATGCTCATGGACCGCCGTGGTTGCTTCTCCGACGGGGCTCGTTCAGGAGGCCCTTTGTAGCAACTCCGGTGTCTCTGGGTCAGGTCTGTCCGATCCCGGCAAGACTACCTTTGTTGCTGATCTGGGGTTGCTGCAACCCCTTTTTGCAGCACAGACCGAGACGCTGCGCGCCAAACTGCAGGCCCTGGTTACCGCCCGTGTGGAGGAGGTTGTTCAACCTCTCCGCGACATGGCGGTCGCTCTGCAGGGATGGGCGGCCCAGGTCTCAGGCCTCTTGGAGCGGCTGGAGGTTATTAGTAACAGAGTTGTTGCTTCGCCGGCCATCATCTCTTCCTTGGCGCCGATGGGTCCACCTCCTCCCTGGTGTGACCATGAGGAATCGCTGCCTCCTGTTGTTGCTTGCGGTAAGGATATCAGTGATGCAGGTGTGGCCGGTTGCTCATCCAAGGTACTGGCTACTATGCCTACTGAGGTGTCCTTACCCGTTGGCTTGGTTGGAGAGGTGCCTCCCTTGGTCTCCTCTCCAGGGATGACTGCCTCAGAGGGCAATACCTATATGATGTCTTCCGGGTCCGAGGAGCTACTCGGTGACATTGGAGTGCCTTCAACCAGCTTATTGGATGAGCTCCTAAGCAGTTTCAGTTGCACAGCGCCACGGTCCTTGCTCGTAGAACCGATTCGTTTGCAGATTGAAGGGGCATCTACTTGTTTCGGAAGGCGTAATGACCGTCTGGATAAAAAGAACAAAAAATGCAACATTCCTACTGCCAAACACGCTGAATATAGGTTGGCGGAGGCTTATGGGGAACTACGGAAGGGAATGACATCTAAGAAAACCACCGAGGAGGAGGGGCAAGAGAAGATGAAGCCTTATCTACAGATGTATAAGAAACCGCTTACGCCAGCGGCGGTCCAGGCAATCCGTGCCTTGGTGAAAGTCAATGTTTGATCTCATTTTTCAGAAGGTTAGGCGCAAGTACATAGCTAGTTGCAGGCATGTTCTTGAGGTTGCAGAGGTTGACTTGGTTGGGTATGTTGTGTTGTCGGTGGTCTTGGGCTTAGGCACCCTTGTATCTGGCTCGGACGACGTCCCTTGAGTGCTAGCCCGGTCTTTGTGGTCTTCGCCGGTTTCCCTTATGTAACCGTGCCATGTATGGTTTTTGGTCCAGTTTCTCCTATTAACTGGACCAATTCTCTTCTTCTTAATGCAATGCGGGAGCTCCCCGCCCTCTGACGAGGTTCCGTCAAAAAAGAATTTTTTAGTGGTTTCCAGAATTGATTTGTTAAAGAAGGCTGGCCGCGACACAATCGTTTTTCAATCCAAAGTAGTGTGGGGAGCTCGCAAAAATAAAGTAACCATTGGATCTCGTTGGTAATGAGCACACGATCCTTCATATTTTTCACTAACTGCGACAAGATGTCCCTATGAAAAAAGAAACAAGATGATGGCAAATCCGCGTCTGAGTCCGGGCTCAGATGCTCCCACTCAGAAAAAAAATTCAAAATAAATACTACAAAAATTCAAAAAAAATCCAAATATTTTTTGTGTAGTAGATAATTTGTTGCGTGAGGTCCGCTGCAAATTTCAACTCATTTGGACATTTGAGCAACTCTCCGCAAAAAAGATAAGCCGGGTCAAAACAGTTCGTGAACAATAAACTTTTTTACAGACCCTGGTTTTGTCTTTTTTGCCGAGAGATCCTCACATGTCCAAATGAGCTGAAATTTTCAGCGAACCTCACGCATCAAATTATCTACCACATAATTTTTTTTGGAATTTTCTATCAGTAGTTTTACTTTTTTATTTTAAAAACACAAAAAATACTTATTTTAAAGAGTGAACATTTTTAAAAGCGAAGGCATTTTTAAAAAAAATGAGTATTTATTTTAAAACATAAACAATTAATGGAACATTTTTTGAAAGAAAATGAAAAGTATCAAAAGGAAAGAAAGAAAAAAGTTGTAGATAAAACAGTAGAAAAGAAATAAAAACCAAAAAAGAGAGAGACTGAAACCTTTTGGAAGCTTTCTAAAGCCAAACCAAGGTTTTGTAAGGCAATGTGATGCTAATTTGGCCGGCCCGAGTAGCCAGTCTGTGCGAATGTCTGATATTTTGTCGCATTAAGCGACAAATATAGATTAATGTGATTTTTCATTAAAAATCTCAACAATGTCATCAATGTCACCTCAAAGGTTTTTCCAACGATTACCTCGGGTTGAAAGTGAGCCGAGATCAAATGGTCATGTTTCTTGTGGTGAAACTAGCCACACAGGTTCAAGTCCTAGACTTAAAGTCACGAGTGCTTACATTTTCCTAGATTTATTCCGGGATTTTTCGACACGATACTTCAGCAGGAGAAGATGTTCACATTGACTGCGAGATGCCTATGATAACTTCGTCGGTATCGATTGTAGATATGAACAGGAAGTCACCATACATTGCTTGAAAACACCAACAACCACCTAAAGAAGAGGGCTGAGGTTGAACCAGAAGATCCAATCCCATGTTTACGCAAAAAGCGCCATCAAAGTATCTTATTGATGTGACCATCGGCACCAGGACAAACCGAGATGAAAAGCATCGTGGTTGACAACTCGTCCCACAATCCGATAGATTAGATCTAGGGAAATCAACCCTCACGCGCCTCACAACGACTCAGCGACTGGGACGAAACCGGAGGTACTCCCTCCGTTCACCTTTGTAAGACCTTTTAGACATTGAAGACAACACCTAAAACAGTTCAATGCCAGCTGTCATAAACGACTTACAAAAATGAACAGAGGGAGTACTTATTTCACTATGTTGTCACCTCCACCGCCTGAACGAGCGATAGGAGGACATCAAAACCTAACAAACTCGATCAAGACTCGCCATGAGCATGAAGATCCATGGTCTCCTCGTCTCTCGGCGCTGAAAGCAAACGCAAGAGGCGATGGAGACTAACAATAATCAGTTGGCGAGGACGAGGCTTGTGCGGTGGCTACATTTTTTTCACATGGATGCAGGAAGGCTTCTTCTACCCTCTTGGGTTGTAATTGACATATACTCCCTCCGTCCGAAAACACTTGTCATCAAAATGAATAGAAGGGGATGTATTTAGATGTATTTTAGTTCTAGATACATCATTTTTGTCCATTTTGATGACAAGTATTTTTGAATAAATGGAGTATGTAACCACCATCCATGTAAGATCTCCTATGCTTAAAAAGACGATTTTATTTCTCGGAAGAAGAATACAACAGATTACAAATATGTCAAAAAGACAGAGATAGGATCACTGCAGCTTAGCCCACAATACGCTCGAGAACTTTAAGTATGGAGCCAGCCAGCGGCCCAGCATTGCAGCTAGAGCGTAACCACGCAGTGCCGAGTCATTACTCCTTTCCCATCTTTTTTTTTAGAAAAGGAGGATGACCCCAGATCTCTACATCTGGGCGATGCATATGGTCACTTTATTAATTATTCTCACGAGACTTTACAAAGTAATACCACAGTAAAACTAAAGCCATCGTATAAGCAACAAACTGTCGCTACACCTATCCAGTTGATGAAGGGGCGCAGATAGTCTGGGCCTAATACCAAATAGACATCGCAGCCAAACCTAACATCTAAGACCTGATGACCCATCCAGGACGCCTACCGGGCATGGATCTCGCCGGTCCATCGTGCTCTCAGAGGCCCCCGCCACCAACTGCCACCGCTCCATCTTCAGAACTGTACTGATGCATCAACCTTGGTCGGTCTAGTTATCGTCGACGCCACCACGGCGTCCAACGGCACCTCCTCCCTGCGCGCAAACAGCTGTGCAAGTTGCGGTCGCCACTGATACACCTCAGCACCATGCTGCCAAGTACCACCAGCCGACACAGCTTGAAGTCTTTGGAAGATCTGTCGTGTGTAGCACCTGCCGACCAGGCATGACAAAGCGTAGCACCTGTCGGTCATGCATGACTTGACATCTCCATCGAAGCTCCGTGCAAGACGAAGCCGCTCCACCTCCTGCCTCTGACTTCTAGCGCTGCTCCACAAACGATGCTCCCATGAGCGAAACGACATCGCAGTGCCGCCATCGTCCGAGCTGGAACACCAGATCCTAGGGTTTCCCCAGAGCAGCACGAGTGAGTCGACAATAGTTACGCGACAATGCCTCCATCAAGGTAACGGTGTAGAACGCCGCCATCGCTTGCCAACGGCTCGGTTTTCACCGGCAACCATGTCTCCCCAACTCGCAGCCGGGACTAGATGATGGATATCGAGATCCGATCACCAAGCCTCTGGCCGGCCATCTTTGGCGACGAAGATGACCACCACCATTGGCCAACGAGACGACGCACGATGAAGTAGGGCGCTGCCAGCGTGCGTCCTGACCAGCACCACCGGCGCTAGGCCCGTCCCGGACCACGCCTCATGGCCGACGGCAACGGCAAGCGCTGCCACGACGAGGACGCAGACCGAAAGCCCAGATCCAGCCAACCCGCGCACCGCCACGTGGCCACCACCAAGCGCCGTTCAGGGGCAGTCCCGCCGCCGTGAGGGACGCCGCCTCACGGGCAGCAGGCGCCAGCCCCCGGTGGAACACTGCTGCGCGCCACCGGCCGCCGCGAGATCTACACGAGAACGGCAAGTACGCCCCGCCGCCACCTTCCCTGGGGACCACGCGGGCTTCGCCGGTGTCCCCTCCGGCGGCGGCGAAGCGGAGGAGGAGCGGAGAGGGGCGGCTGGCGGCGCGGTTAGGGTTAGGGGAGGGAAGGAGGGGAGGGGTTGGTGGCCGTTGTTGTTGTTACATTCATGTCATTCTAGGAGCATCTACCCTCCTTTCCCATCTTGACAGCCAAAGAGAGTCGGCACAGCAGAAAGGGGACCGATCCATCTGCAAGTTGAACTTTTCCACACTTTTGGTCTTTTTGATTGGCAAAGTTGCAAATATTCCTACTTTTTCTCTCAAAAACCTATATATTCCTAGTTTCACTGTCGATGAGCTATAGGAAATGCTGGATGATTGGTCAGCCAGACAGAGGCGGACGAGGGATCTTGATCCGTAGCTACTGTTCCGTACCAGCTGGATCCGCTTGACCTTTTCCACAACTGATGAATTCATACCCACCATATGATATGTTTACTCTAGAATCCAATAATTGGTTACAGCTGATATGTTTTGCTATTATTCCAAGTTGTGTATACAAGAACCCCTCTCAGATTAAGAACGAAATGAGACAACTTCTGAAATACTACTACTTCGTTAACCGAACCACACCTGACAGAACCAATCAATGTGCTTAACTAATAGCATTGCTTCAGTTGCAACGGCGTGCTACTCCTGTTCGTAGTATAATAACTCCGAAAAAAAGAGGTTAAACCACCCGGCTTCTGCATCACTATAATGCACACAGTAGTTAACGAAAGCTCACGGTAGCTTTAAAGGATGCTGGAGATGTGTACTGCTGGCCAAGACAGCATCAAAAAGCGATCACACATAGATCTCG
>NC_041393.1:125462427-125471608 GCF_002162155.2 Triticum dicoccoides
CAGGAGGAGCACATATTTTACTACTTCCTTCGTCCGGAAATACTTGTCGGAGAAACGGATGTATCTAGACGTATTTTACGTTTAGATACATCCATTTTTACGCAATTCTCCGACAAGTATTTCAGAATGAAGGGAGTACATGATCCAGCCAGCCAGCACGGGACAGAAGGGACAGGATATGTGCTTTCGGTTAAGAGAACGGGATGACAGAGAGAAGACAAAGCACCAACAATCCTATGCCATCTTAATACTACCTTTGTCTTTCCTTTAAAAAAATAGCACGGCAGTATCTTTGTCAATTAGGATTTCATTTCAAAATAGTCTAGTAGCACATGATGAATGCCCCTCCAAACAAGAAACAAGCTCGCCTCGTCGTACCCGCCATTAGAAGTTCAGTTTGAATTATCTAGCAAAGTGATGCCCTTGCAAACAAAGTCAACTGATTTTCTTCTTCAGTGACGCCCCCTCGAAGGACGAATAGTATGTCTGTGAGGTCACTGCTGATCGAACGAGTAAATTGTATAAAACCACCACTTTGAGGGCTAGGTTTGCGAAAAACACTAGGATACAGATTCGCTGCAGAAAGCACCACGTCTAGCGTAATTGTTTTGCAAAAATCACTGATCGGCGGATTTGGCTCGGTTAAGCGCGTTTATGACAAATGGGGCCTTTTTTTGCCTACGTGGCGTAACATTTCGTGCCAGCTCAATTTTAATATAATTTTACAAACTAGTCCATAGATTTTACAGAGACACCCCTAAATCAAAAAAGAAAAAGCAATCAGCCCACGTCCATCCTCGCAACTGGTTGGGGCGGTCAACGCAGCCAGCGTCGGGCGCCTCCTCGCGCAGCAGGCCAAATCGGGGGGGAGGGGGCGGCACCCCTCGCCGGATCCGGCAGCCAACGTTGGACGGCTCCTCACGGTGGAGGGCAAATCGGGGTCGCGGCGCAACATCCCTCGCCGGGTCCGGCAACTCGCACGGGGCGTCTCCTTGCGCGGGAGCCCAAATCGAGGCCGTGACGCGGCATCCCTCGCCGGATCCGGACGAGGTGGCGGTGATGCGGGCCAAATCGCGGCAACAACGCGGCATCCCTCGCCGGAGGTGGCGGCACCTGGAGCACGTGCACGCACCGACGTCGGCGGCTCGCGTGGTGGTGCGCGACCGCGTGTGGTGCACCGAGGGCACCACCACCGTGGTGGAGTGGAGTGGGAGCGCCGGGGGCTGGCTCGAGGTGGGCCCTTACCCGCCTGGTCTCGAGGCCGGCACATCATGTGGAGTCGAGTGACGGCTGCGGCAGGTGCGTGGTGGCGACCGGCGCTATCGAGTTCAAGGAACGCTGCGGCAGGCACGCATTGTGGGTGTTCGACTTCAAGTCCAAGAAATGAACCGTGATGCGCCCTCCTCAGCAGTTTGCCGGCTTCATCTGCTCCGACGAGTTACCACTTGCGGCAGCGTGCGGGATCCTCTCCTCGGACGGCTGCGGGAGCGAGGAGACGGGGGAAGGGCCTGGGCGGTATGGGGAAAGGATGTTGGGGGTGTTCTTGCCTTTTGACCCATCTAGCGCTCTTTTTGAGAAAATGTTACGCCACGTCAGTGAAAAGCGGACCCCAACTATCATAAACACACTTAACTGAGTCAAATCCGCCGATCAGTAGAGCAGCAAGCTCCTGCCTCCCGGGTCGCACGCGCGTGCGGCTCCGGAGGCCCCCAAATCCCTAAACCAGAAGCCGCCGGATCTCCTCCCCCGACCGCTGCCGCCGCAGGCGGTGGCGGCCGCGCCCGGCCGCCAAAGGCGGAGGGTGCTGGCGACGACCCCATGACAGGCCCCTTCGCGCGGAGCGGGTCTTCCCCGGGGCCAGCCTTGGAGGTGGGGTGGCCAGTGGCGTGACCTTGTTGCTGGTCGCCGGAGCACGGCGGAGAGCGCGGTGGTGCGAAGGAACCGGGTGATGGGGTTATGTACCTAGGGTAGGGTCATGGACCTGATCCAAGTAACTTACCCCATGACATCCTTAGAAGAGGTCGCCTTCCAGTCGACCAACGAAGATTCACTCGACTGGCCTTAAGGACTCGACCACGAAGACTCACTCGACCACCAGGAGGTCAAGAGGCACTCTGCACTGCAACGGCCTGTAATCAAGTAGACTTTATGATAGTAAAGGCCTTTATGTGGGGCGTTTAACTCACCTTAAACCCTCTCCTACGTGGGCTGGCTGGGGTCCTGGCGCACTCTATATAAGCCACCCCCTCCACAGGCAGAAGGGTTCGGCACCTTGTAGTTCATACATTCATAATCCACTCGACCGCCTTCGGGCTCCGAGACGTAGGGCTGTTACTTCTTCCGAGAAGGGCCTGAACTCGTACATCCTTTGTGCTTACAACCTCTCCATAGCTAGGACCTTGCCTCTCCGTACCTACCCCCCACTCTACTGTCAGGCTTAGAACCACGACAGTTGGCGCCCACCGTGGGGCGGGTGTTTTAGCGATTTTGTGGAGAAGTTGCGATTCTTCCGAGTACTTTCATCATGGTGTCTGCTGGAGTTTTGGTCGAGGGTCAAGAGATCCGTCTCGGCACTCTCACCTTCATCGCCGACGACTCCGCATGGCTCCAGGAGGCTCCACTCGACGTAGATGCGCTCCCCGTTCGCGGTGCGACGCATTTTCGCGCATGTGTCCGCGGCGTTCTGCTGCGGCAACCGTCGACCCAGTATCGGTCGGCTCCTCCATCGTCCACCCTCCCGGTCTCCCGCCAGCGCAAGCGCTCAGGCCGGTCGAGGCTTCAGCGATGGGTGAGTCACCCGGTGGCTCGCCAATCGGCCACTACCCAAGTTGCGGCAATCGAGCCCAGCGAATCTCTCTACGGCTTGTTCGATCAGTCGACTGGCTCCATAGAGACTGCATCCGAGTGCGGAAGCAGTGATCCAGCGGCGGAAATCTTGATGGTCGACGGGCCCCACAGCCCTCCTGGCTTCGCCCGTGGTGGTGGAGCAGGTGACGGCGGCGACCCTGCACGAGGCTACGAAGAGTACCAGCCCGAGCCACTCGACTCTCTGCAAAGGGAGGAACTTCGCCGCAGGAACGAGGATCCCCTGCGTATTCCCATCGCAGGAGAAACCCCCGAGGCTCGTGCCTTGGAGGAGGCGCGTCTGGCCAATTTGGCCGAGCGCACTCGACTGGAGAACCTTCAGCGAGCACTCGACGAGCGCGCGCGGCAACGAGTTCCCGACACCAGTCGACGTCAACTCTTCCCGCCGACTCAGGTATATCGAACCCCAATTCAGAATTTAGCAGCTGCGACCCGTATAGCAGAGTCCATCCAGCCTTCGCAGTCGGAAGCTGGCAGAGGTTTGCTGCAGATCAGGGATCTGCTCCGGGCAGCAGGAGATCAGAATTCAGCCGTGTCTCAGTCGCGCAACAGAATTCACAGTCGATCCGTCACTGTGAATACGGTTCAGTCGGCTCACAGCCCCAGATCGCCTCCGCGGCGCGAAGGGCGTGAGAATCGGCGAGATCAATATGGCGACAGACTCGACCGAGATGATAGGCGTCGAGTGCCCTATTCCCCTCCGAGGGGTGGGTCTTACGCTCCTCGGCAGCCAGATGATAGGCGTAGTACAGTACAGGGCGTAGGGTTCCAGTTGACCCCAGAGAGCCAAGCTTCAACGCGCGATCCATTATCGTGCAAGGGTTGGTCGACCGGAACAGAGCCCATCGAGGCGTACTCGACAGAGATGTACCCACAAGCAGTCGAGTGCATGTTTCTGGTCCTGAATGTTTCAGCAGAGCTATCAGAGCCGCAGTTATCCCCCCCAATTTCAGGTTGGCAACAGGAGTCAGCAAGTTCACTGGTGAGTCTAAGCCTGAAACTTGGCTTGAAGACTACCGAGTGGCAGTTCAGATTGGTGGTGGGAACGACGAGGTGGCCATGAAGCATTTGCCCCTCATGTTGGAAGGTTCTGCCAGGGCATGGTTGACTCAATTACCTCCTAGCAGCATTTACACTTGGGAAGATCTGTCCCGAGTGTTCGTCAGAACGTTTGAAGGGACTTGCAAGCGACCAGCTGGATTGACAGAGTTGCAAGTTTGCGTGCAGAAAGCTAATGAGACTCTCAGAGAGTATATTCAGAGGTGGATCACTTTGCATCACACTGCAGAAAATGTCTCTGATCATCAGGCAGTATGCGCCTTCAAAGACGGCGTCAAGAACAGAGAACTGAGTTTGAAATTTGGTCGAACCGGTGACATGACCTTGAGTCGGATGATGGAGATTGCTACCAAGTACGCCAATGGCGAAGAAGAAGACCGACTCCGAAGCGGCAAGCACAAGCCGAGTCAGTCGGAAAAGGGAAACACCAGTCGGAAACAGAAGCGGAAGGCTGAACCGGCAGCTCCTGGAGAGGCTCTGGCCGTGACTCAAGGAAAGTTTAAGGGGAAACCAAAAGGATCCTGGAACCCCAAGAAGGTAAAGGATAAAGAAGGGAACGACGTGTTGGATATGCCATGTCACATTCACACGAAGAAAGACGAAGAGGGGAATATCATTTACCCAAAGCACACCACTCGCCAATGTCGACTCCTGATCCAGCAGTTTCAGGGAAAACAGTCTAAGGACAAGGAGAAGGAGTCGGACAAGGCCGAAGACAAAGAGGACAGTGAGGGAGGATATTCGCATATCAACTCCACTCTGATGATCTTTGCAGATGTGGAAAGCAGAAGTCGACTGAAAGTGATTAACCGAGAGGTGAACATGGTTGCCCCAGCAAAGGCAAATTATCTGAAGTGGTCTCAAACACCCATCACATTCGACCAATCTGATCACCCGACTCATATTGCCACCCCTGGGAGGCAAGCTTTGGTGGTCGATCCAGTTGTCGAAGGCACTCGACTGATAAAGGTGCTGATGGATGGTGGAAGTGGGCTGAACTTATTGTATGCTGACACATTGAAAGGTATGGGCATTCCGATGTCCCGACTGAGCACTAGTAACATGAGCTTCCATGGAGTTATACCAGGGAAGAAGGCCGAGTCACTCGGCCAGATAGCTTTGGACGTGGTGTTTGGTGATTCGAAGCATTTTCGCAAAGAAAAGTTGACGTTTGAGGTCGTGGATTTTCAGAGTGCATATCATGCCATTTTGGGGAGACCAGCCTATGCACGGTTCATGGCTCGACCATGTTACGTGTACCTCAAATTGAAGATGCCCGGTCCCAAAGGTGTGATCACTGTCACCGGTGATAGGAAAAAGGCAGAAGAGTGCTTTCAGAAGGGCTCCAAGATTGCAGATTCCCAGGTGACAACAGTCGAGTTCGAAGAATACAAGCAAAACGCAGATCCGAGTGACTTGCTGTGATCCAAGAAGCCCGCCACAGAGTCTGCATTCCAGTCGTCCGGTGAGACGAAGCCTGTTCACATTCACCCGACCGACCCCGAAGCAGCTCCGACCCGCATCTCCACGACACTCGACCCAAAATAGGAAGAAGCGCTCATCCAGTTCCTCCGTGAGAACTGGGACATTTTTGCATGGAAGCCCGCTGACATGCCAGGTGTTCCCAGGGGGCTGGCTGAGCATCGCTTAAGAGTCGACTCATCTGCCAAACCAGTCAAAGAGCATCTTCGGCGGTCCGCCGTCCAGAAGAGAAAAGCCATTGGTGAAGAAGTGGCTCGACTGTTGGCGGCAGGATTTATCCGAGAGATATACCACTCCGAGTGGCTCGCTAATGTCGTCATGGTTCCTAAGAAGGACAAGTCGCTCCGAATGTGCATTGATTTCAAGCACATCAACCGGGCCTGCCCGAAAGATCACTTTCCTCTCCCTCGCATAGATCAAATTGTTGACTCGACCGCGGGATGCGAGAGGTTGTCCTTTTTAGATGCTTACTCCGGGTACCACCAGATCCGTCTGTACGGGCCCGATGAGGTAAAAACAGCTTTCATCACTCCATTCGGGTGCTTCTGCTATATCACCATGCCATTCGGCCTCAAGAATGCCGGAGCCACATTTATGCGAATGATTCAGAAGTGTCTACTCACTCAAATCAGTCGGAATGTGGAAGCTTATATGGATGATATTGTTGTCAAGTCACGAAAAGGTTCCGACCTGCTCGCTGACCTCGCAGAAACATTTGCCAACCTCAGAAGGTATGATATCAAGCTCAATCCATCAAAGTGCACATTTGGAGTTCCTGGTGGCAAGTTACTCGGTTTTCTCGTTTCCGAACGGGGAATCGACGCTAACCCAGAGAAGATTGGCACTATTCTCCGAATGAAACGCCCTGTGCGAGTGCACGATGTCCAGAAGCTTACTGGATGCTTGGCCGCATTAAGTCGATTCATCTCACGACTCGGTGAAAAGGCACTGCCTCTTTACCGACTGATGAAGAAGGCTGACAAGTTCGAGTGGACTCCAGAAGCTGATGCAGCGTTTGCCGAGCTAAAAGCTCTGCTCTCCACCCAGCCGGTGCTTGCTGCTTCAATCAGCAAAGAGCCTCTGTTGCTCTACATCGCAGCCACAGGACAAGTCGTCAGTACTGTGCTAACGGTCGAGCGGGAAGAAGAAGGAAAAGCTCTCAAAGTTCAGCGCCCAGTGTATTATTTGTCTGAAGTCTTGACTCCATCCAAGCAGAGATATCCTCATTATCAGAAGCTTGTGTATGGAATATACATGACCACAAAGAAGGTTGCTCATTATTTCTCTGACCATTCCATCACAATCGTCAGCGACGCTCCACTATCAGAGATTTTGCACAACAGAGATGCAACTGGTCGAGTGGCCAAATGGGCGATTGAACTTCTTCCCCTTGATATCAAGTTTGAGGCAAAGAAAGCCATTAAGTCCCAGGCGATAGCAGATTTCCTCGCCGAGTGGACTGAACAACAGCAGCCGACTGAAGTTCACTCGGAGCATTGGACCATGTTTTTTGATGGCTCCAAGATGTTGAATGGTTCCGGTGCTGGGGTTGTCCTGGTTTCCCCCAGAGGAGATAAGCTCAGATATGTGCTCCAGATTCACTTTGATTCCTCCAACAATGAGGCAGAATATGAGGCCCTCCTATATGGGTTGCGCATGGCCATTTCACTCGGCGTCCGTCGCCTAATGGTCTATGGCGACTCGGATTTAGTGGTCAATCAGGTGATGAAAGAGTGGGACGTGAGAAGCCCAGCCATGACTGGATACTGCAGTGCAGTGAGGAAGCTGGAAAAGAAGTTCGAGGGGTTGGAGCTCCATCATATACCCCGACTGAAAAATCAAGCAGCTGATGATCTAGCAAAGATAGGTTCCAAGAGAGAAGCCATTCCGAGTGGTGTGTTCTTGGAGCATATACACACTCCGTCAGTCAAAGAAGATCCTTTCATCGAAGAAACTCCGCAGCCCAAGAGCGCCACAGATCCGACTGAAGTTGAAATCCCAGCGGTGGTCGACTTGATCATGGAGGTTTTGGTGGTCATTCCCGACTGGACGATTCCGTATGTCGCATATATCTTGAGGAAAGAGCTTCCGGAGGATGAGGAAGAGGCTCGACAGATCGTCCGTCGATCTAAGGCCTTTACCGTAATCAAAGGACAATTATACAGAGAAAGCGCGACTGGAGTCGGTCAGAAGTGCATAACACCAGAAGAAGGTCGACTCATCCTCAATGATATTCACTCGGGGACCTGTGGTCATCATGCGTCCTCTCGGACCATCGTAGCCAAAGCATACCGAGCCGGATTTTACTGGCCCAAGGCGAATGAGATGGCAAAAGAGATAGTGGATAAGTGCGAGGGATGTCAGTTCTACTCGAATATGTCGCACAAGCCTGCGTCAGCTTTGAAGACTATCCCACTCGTCTGGCCTTTTGCAGTTTGGGGGCTGGACATGGTCGGTCCTTTGAGAACAGGACGAAGCGGTTTCACGCATGTACTGGTGGCAGTCGACAAGTTCACCAAGTGGATCGAGGCTAAACCAATCAAGAGCCTTGACACCGGTACTGCTGTTAGCTTCATCAGGGAACTAATATTCAGATATGGAGTCCCGCACAGCATCATTACGGATAATGGGTCGAACTTTGACTCAGAGGAATTCAGAGCTTTCTGCGACTCCCAGGGCACACGGGTCGACTACGCATCAGTCGCCCATCCGCAGTCGAATGGACAAGCAGAACGAGCTAATGGACTGATTCTTAAGGGATTGAAGCCTCGACTGATGCGTGATCTCAAACACGCGGCTGGAGCTTGGGTCGATGAACTTCCCTCTGTACTCTGGGGACTGCGGACCACACCTAATCGGTCGACCGGAAGAACTCCATTCTTCTTGGTCTACGGAGCCGAAGCGGTCTTACCAAGTGATCTTCTGCATAATGCTCCCCGAGTCGAAATCTACAACGAAGCAGAAGCTGAACAAGCGCGGCAGGACGCAGTCGACCTTTTAGAGGAAGAAAGGGAGATGGCTCTGATCCGGTCGACCATCTACCAACAAGATCTGCGCCGTTTCCACGCCCGAAATGTGAGAGGTCGAGCCTTCCAGGAAGGAGATTTGGTTCTCCGAGTGGATCAGCACAAACCACACAAGCTTGCTCCTTCTTGGGAAGGCCCCTTCATAGTCACCAAGGTCCTCCACAATGGGGCATACCGTCTTTACAACGTCGAGCATAATTTCGACGAGCCCCGAGCTTGGAACGCGGAGCTACTCCGCCCATTCTACACTTAAGTTTTATCATTTGGATGAGTTGCAATAAAGTACTTTTGTAGTTCATGGACCTCAAAATAATAGTGTCATAGTTCCTCCATAATATCTGTCACTTTTTATTTTTGTCCAATGAAATTCCCCTCAGTGGGTGACTTAGCTGCGAATCCGTTTCGCCTAAGTTTGTAAAAATCCTACCGAGTGGTGAGCCAGACTCCCACTCGGAGGCTTAGCTGCGAATCCGTTTCGCCTAAGTTATCAAAATCCTACCGAGTGGTAAGCCAGCCTTCCACTCGGAGGCTTAGCTGCAGCCATGTGCTCGCCTAAGTTATAAAAATCCTACCGAGTGAAGAGCAATCCTCTCACTCGGGGGCTTAGCTGCAGCCATGTGCTCGCCTAAGTTGTAAAAATCCTACCGAGTGGTAAGCCAGCCTTCCACTCGGAGGCTTAGCTGCAGCCATGTGCTCGCCTAGCCAGACTCCCACTCGGAGGCTTAGCTGCGAATCCGTTTCGCCTAAGT
>NC_041393.1:125471777-125501264 GCF_002162155.2 Triticum dicoccoides
ATGTGCTCGCCTAAGTTATCAAAATCCTACCGAGTGAAGAGCAATCCTCTCGCTCGGGGGCTTAGCTGCAGCCTCGTGCTCGCCTAAGTTACCAAAATCCTACCGAGTGAAGAGCAATCCTCTCACTCGGGGGCTTAGCTGCAGCCATGTGCTCGCCTAAGTTATAAAAATCCTACCGAATGAAGAGCAACCCTCTCACTCGGAGGCTTAGCTGCAGCCCTGTGCTCGCCTAAGGTATAAAAACCCTGCCGAGTGGAGAGCAACCCTCTCATTCGGAGGGCTTAGCTGCAGCCCAGTGCTCGCCTAAGTGGACTAAAGAATAAGTCGATTGCAGTACAGGCACCTTGCTTTGAACCTGCAAAAGACATTCCGAGCCGAAGGCAATCGTATTCAAGCACCAAATCCAAGTTTGAATCAACGTCTAAAGGAACCGAAAGTGCTCAGGCATCAAGCCCGTTAAGGTTTGTCGGTTACAATTCCACTCGGCATACCGAGGCAAATTTAAAAGTATCGAGCCAGAAGAAGTTTTTTACCCCTCCTGTGGAGGGCTGGAAGGTGCAACGAATTCATCAAGGTCAATTCCGTCGGCGATCCGAGTGGCAGCTGCAAGGAAAGTTTCCATAAAGGACCTGAAGTCGTGCTTCTTGGTATTGGCCACCCGAAGGGCCGCCAGCTTCTCTTCTCGCGCATCTTTGCAGTGGACTCGGGCCAGACACAGAGCGACATCTGCACCACACCGAGCCGAGGACTTCTTCCACTCCTGCACTCGACCAGGGATTGTGTTCAAGCGGGCCATCAGCGACTCAAGGTCATTCTGAAGTGTCTCCTCAGGCCAGAGCGTCGAGTCGATGCGAGATGTGGCGGCCTTCAGCCTTGCGAGATAGTCCACGACAGCTGCAACACGAGACTCCAGTCGGAAAATATCCATGGCGACTTCGTCGTTCACCGGAGAATTGACGGGGTCGAGGTTTGGCTCCAGTCGGCTAGTTTCTTCTTCAAAGTTTTGACAAAATTCTGCAAGGGTGATCACTAAGTCAAGAGGATGGTCGAATGGAAAAATCACGATTGGAAACGTCTGCCAAGCATAGAGATTTACCTTCAAGCATAAGAAACAGCTTCTTGGCAAGTCCACTCAGGAAAGCCTCCAGATCAGTTTTCTTCCCAGTCAATTTGCTGACTTGGTCGGTCAGGGCAGCTTTATCAGTTTTCAGTCGACTGATCTCCTTGTTGGCAATCCCAAGAGCAGCTTTCAGATTGGTATTGTCTTGTTCGAGCTTGGTGACTGAAGCTAACTTCTCGTCAGCAAGCTTGATCTTCTCAGCTAGCTCAAGGTCTTTCTTCTGCTGGGCCTCCCTTACCTTACCTGCAAGTTACAGCAAGATCAGATTTTGAAACAAGCAAGGGGAAAAGCAGTCGTCAGGGTCTCACCAAACATACCTTCGGTCTCCTCCTTTGCCTTTGTCAGCTTCTCCTGAACCAGCTTCAAGCTCAGCTCGACTTGAGTATGTTTTTGTTCCAGCTCTGAGTAGCGAGCCACAAGATCACAGGAGTTCTGCGAAGAACCAATCGACTAAATGTCAAATATAATTCACTTCCGAGTGAAAAAGGGAAAAACACACGTTTCTAAGACTACAGCCAAATACAAGCATTCGACCGTAGTCTCGGGGACTACACCCAGTGGGTGCACTCAGCGTGCCCCCACTAATCCCGATGAAGACAAAGTCGACCAGTCGACCTCAAAAAAAAAAAGAGATGCATTCTCTAAGACTGTGATCAACTGCAAGCAGTCGACCACAGTCTCGGGGACTACACCCAGTGGGTGCACTCAGCGTGCCCCCACCGGTTTGTGAAATCCAGTCGACATAGTCGACTGAAAGAAAAATTGACGTCATAAAGCCTAAGGCCGACTGCCAGCAGTCGACCTTAGCCTTGGGGACTACACTCAGTGGGTGCACTCAGCGTGCCCCCACCGGTTTGTGAAATCCAGTCGACCAGTCGACTGACAGAAAGATTGACATCATAAAGCCTAAGGCCGACTGCCAGCAGTCGACCTTAGCCTTGGGGACTACACCCAGCGGGTGCACTCAGCGTGCCCCCGCTAACACGGAGTTTATTCGACACACCCACTGGGTGACTACTATAAATTCCGGAAAAGAAAAGTTTTTGGTAGCATATCCAACAGAACAAACAGTGGTCGACTGACCTGGACATTGCTTTGGAGGGCAGAACTGGCGTCATAAGCTGCCTGGCTCGCATCCCGGATGGTCTTCAGCTGCTCCATCATGAGTCCCGCCTGGCGTATTGCTTCCTTCGCTGGGCCAGCTTGGTCCTCGGGGACGTGGTGCGTCGTGAAGAGGGAGGGCTGCTGAGCACTCGTCAGTGGATTTGCGAAGGACACCGTGTGTCGAGTGGTGTTCTCTTCCTCCACAGTCAGAATCTCAGGCGCCGTCACATCCTGAGGCACCTTACTGGCGGACGCTTTCCGACTCCTCCTATGTGTCAGTGGTTCTTCATCCTCGTCGTCGTCAGGGAGATTGATAACAGTGTTGGGTGGAGCTGCGGAGAAGAATCAGGATCAGAGATCGCGAGTCAGTCGACTAAGAACGGTGTTAAGAATACAGTACCTGGGTTCGAAGTTGCTGCATCCTCCATCTCGTGGTCATCAGCCCGGGCCGAGGTCTCAGAAGTAGCAGCACTGCGACTCCAAAGGATCAGTCGACTAACTTCAGCGTCGACCAGAGATAAAGTTCACACAGAATAAGAAAATATGAGCAGCACAGTTACCCTGATATGGTGGGGATGGACACCTTCATCTTCGGCAAGAGTTTGACCGGCTTCGACGAGGCCGCCCTGGGCTGCTTCGGCGCCTTTTCAGTCGGCACCGGAGAGGTGGTCCGAGGGCGCTTGGTCGACTGAGTGGCGGTCACAACCCCCTTACCACGTTCGGTCGAAGGGTCGTGGACAAGCTTCGACCGCCTTTCTGAGCGCGGCGGTACGACCTCCTCCTCCTCCTCTTCCTCATCCTCGACATCGTCTTCATCACCGACATCATCATCATCGTCGTCATCATCCTCTGCAACATCCGAGTCCCATTCCTCCTCTTCCTGGCTCTCGCCCCCGCTCGCCTCGCCCTCCTCAGTCGAAGCTTGTGCCCCATTGGGCATCGAGTACAGCTCGGTGAGGGCCTAGCAGATGCCCAGACAAGGATCAGTCGACCAGTCGGCAGGGTTAACAGAATTGAATACGACGAGGGCGCAGTGGAGAGCAGAGCAAGTGTACCTTGTTTGAGTCGCTGTTGTGGTCGAGTGGAGGAATCCTTCTGGCTCCGCGCGGGTTGTCCTTGTTTCCGGTGACGGCTGCCATCCATCTTTCCAGAGTGACATCGTCGACTGCTTCTGGATGGACTCTAGTCTCGTCTTCGGTCCCACAGTACAACCACATTCAGTGGCTCCGGAACTGGAGAGGCTGGATGCGACGCCTGAGGAAAACCTCCAGGAGGTCCATGCCCGTCACTCCCTCCCGAACCAACTGCACCACGCGCTCCATCAACATCTTCACGTCAGCTTTCTCCTCCGGAATCAGCTTCAGAGGGGAAGGCTTGCTCACTCGGTCCATGGTGAACGGAGGGAGTCCACTCGACTGCCCTGGCGTCGACTGGACCTGGCAGTAGAACCAAGTCGACTGCCAGCCTCTGACGGACTCGGGAAAGGTCATGGGCGGGAAGGTGCTCTTATTCCTCACCTGAATCCCCAGGCCTCCGCACATTTGGACGACTCGGGTTCTCTCATCACCTGGGCTCGCCTTCTTCACGGTCTGAGATCGACACGTGAATATATGTTTGAACAAACCCCAGTGCGGTCGACAGCCCAAGAAACCCTCACACATGGACACGAACGCGACAAGATAGGCAATGGAGTTTGGGGTAAAGTGGTGGAGCTGCGCTCCGAAGAAGTTCAAAAAGCCACGAAAGAAAACACTCGGCGGCAAGGAAAACCCGCGATCAACATGGGTGGCCAAAAGCACACACTCACCCTCTTCTGGCTGGGGCTGCCACTCCTTCCCCGGAAGCCTCGCAGCTCCGTGGGGGATCAAGCCCTCGTTGGCCATGTCGAGGAGGTCATTCTCCGTGATGGTCGACTGGATCCAGTCTCCTTGGACCCAGCCCTTCGGCAGGCGGGATCTGGACGAGGACCCTCCGCGGCTGGTGGATCTCCCCTTCGCCTTCTCCGATGCCGACGCCTTCTTTGCACGCTCCAGCGCCGCCGTCTTCTCCTTGGCCATGGTCGCCGGCGAGATGCGCGAAGGGAAGTGGTGCGGGGGCGAGAGCGAGCACGCTGAGCAGGGAGGAAGGAAGCAGGGAGAGGGGGAGAATGCTAAGGCGCAGCACAGAAATCCTCGCCGGGCACATTTATAAGGTCCCTTCCGAGTGGATGACAGGTGGGCCCGGTCGATCTAATCATATCTGGAACAGTTATGCAGACGGGATACGTGGCGAAAAAGGCGGCGCGGAGATCGAGGCGTCCATGCCCCGTCCCATCCGAACGCCGCGGTCCGCCCCGCTTCGCGCGCGCCCCCAAATTTCGCATCCCGCGGAATCCGCGAGCAACAAATCAGTCTGTCAGGCGCGGTGTTTCCGGCGATCCGTCGCTCGGAGATCGTCGAAGCCTGAAAGATCACTCGACGCAAAAACAGAATGGATCAAGTCGACTGAAGGCAAGTTGTTTCCTGTCGACGAAGGGATTCTTTGGTCCAGAACAGCGCACAACCGGAGCGCAAAGGTTAATCGGAAACGACATCAACTCCTTCTTCACTCGAAGCCTCAATCCATTCGGGGGCTAATGATGGGGTTATGTACCTAGGGTAGGGTCATGGACCTGATCCAAGTAACTTACCCCAGGACATCCTTAGAAGAGGTCGCCTTCCAGTCGACCAACGAAGATTCACTCGACTGGCCTTAAGGACTCGACCACGAAGACTCACTCGACCACCAGGAGGTCAAGAGGCACTCTGCACTGCAACGACCTGTAATCAAGTAGACTTTATGATAGTAAAGGCCTTTATGTGGGGCGTTACCAGTAACGCCCCAGACTTAACTCACCTTAAACCCTCTCCTACGTGGGCTGGCTGGGGTCCTGGCGCACTCTATATAAGCCACCCCCCTCCACAGGCAGAAGGGTTCGGCACCTTGTAGTTCATACACTCATAATCCACTCGACCGCCTCCGGGCTCCGAGCCGAGAAGGGCCTGAACTCGTACATCCTTTGTGCTTACAACCTCTCCATAGCTAGGACCTTGCCTCTCCATACCTACCCCCACTCTACTGTCAGGCTTAGAACCACGACACCGGGTCAGGAAGCTGCTGTGCGGAGGAGGAGGAAGAAGGCGGCGGCGCGCTGGCGCTGGTGGGCGGCGGCGGCGCGAGCGCTCTGCCAGGAAGGTGGCGGCGCCGAGGAGGCCCTGCCAGGAAGGAGATCCTGGCGGGCAATGGGCGGTCGGCCATCTCCATGCGGTGGGCGTGCGGTGATGCCCCCGGATGCGCTGGCGCCGGAGCTGTGGATGGAGGTGCGGTCAGCCCCAGATCCGTTTCGATCTGGGCTTGTGGGGTTGGCTCCGCCGCGCGGCAGTGGAAAGACCACGACTTTCTTCTCGCGGACGGCGCGGGGACTCGCGGTGTGGTTGGAGGCACAGCGGAGGGCAAGGCGAGGGCGTTCACCGGATCATGGCGAGGAGCACCTCCGGTAGGTGGCGGCAGGTGGAGCGCTAGCAACGGCGGTGGCGGCGGCGTTCGATCAGCCATGGAGGCGGCGGCGCCGAGATGGCCCTGCCAGGAATGTGTCCTGGCGCGCAGCGGGCGTCCGGCTGCCTCCGTGTGAGGGGATCGCGGCGATGCCCCGGTGGAGATGGCGCCGGAGTGAGGTTGGAGGGGCGGGCGAGATCCAATCTAGCGGCAGTCTCTCGGTGTCGATGAAGGCCGATGGAGCGGATCCGGCTTTTGCTCCGCTTGGAGGAGGTGGTTGCTTCTCGACGGCGATGTTGGTGGAGGTCTGGTTCGCGCTCTCTCGGCAGTGCGGGTGGTGTTGGACCACGGCTACGCGGCTTCGGCGGATTTGCTGCGGTGACGGCGGTGCGAGGCTTCAGGAACGATGCTGCCCGGTACCTCGTCGGAGTGGAGATGTGCAACATTACGGATGAAAATCCTGTCCGGTTTTGGCCGGTCGGCGTCGATGGCACCCGCGGGTGTCATTCCCCTCTCTGGAGGCGACGTCGAGTGTGTCGCCATCTCCCTCGTGCTTGGTGTTGGCAGTTGTCTCCGGGCAAAAGCCTTGGTCCTCTGGAGCGGCATGATGGCGGCGTCTGCGACGTCGTTTCTCTGTTGGGAGCATCGTGCGTGGAGACTGAGTTTCCTGTTGGCGCTACTCCGGTGCTCGTCGTGGCCCTGACCGCTCTCCTCCGGCGCTATGTATGGTCGTCGCGGATGAATCCAAAGGAAGCTGGAGTTGCTATTCTTCGAAGGTGTTCTGTGTCAATCAAGACGCGGCGAGGTGTTTCGGTTCTGGGCAGGCTTTTCCGTGTTCTAGTTGTGTTGTCGTGTGTGGCTGTCCTGAGATAGTAGGAGGTGGTGTTGTGCTACGCTCGTTGTTCGCAGCGAGTGGTAGATGTTATGTACTTTTTTCTCTCCTTCTATAAAGCTATGGTATGCAATTTGCGTACCCTCGAAAAAAAATCCGCCGATCAGTGGTTTTTGCAAAACAATTACGCTAGACGGGGTGCTTTCTGCAGCGAATTTGTATCCTAGTGTTTTTCGCAAACCTAGCCCTCAAAGTGGTGGTTTTATGCAATTTACTCCTGATCGAACAATTCATGGATGCAAATTATTGTCCTAACTTAACAAGAGCCGCTCAGAGCTCCGGTTCTTCAGATAACTCCAGCTATGTGCAGCGCAAATTACGCCACTCATCCAGTCATTCCGCTGCTGGCGAGTCGCTGGCTATCATGCCTCCATTACAAGGGAAGTTACTAACAAGAAAAGTGGTGGACCTTGACGCTTGACAACCTGAGCATGGCCAGAGTTCAATTCGATGCCCACATTTTGGGCACTCATAAATTATGTGGTACTAGCTCAATGAGGCCCACTGATTGTATGCGCTAGGCTTGTCTGAAATTCTTGTATTGCTTTGCTCTATCATTGCGTTGCCTTGCCACCATCTGATTATATGTATCCTGTCTCGAGAAATGTCTGCACACTTTTCAACCGTCATCTTGCATTATTATTAGGAAAAGAAAAGAGAGTTTGAGAGATTTGTATCCGTTCCAGTGGTGCACACACAAAAAGAGATGGACCGAGAATGTAATGAGTAAAGTTGGTATAAAATCGAAGAGAATGAATTGACCAGCTTGGATGGATGGATGCCCTTTGTCTCTGGACGTGCCTGTTGTTACGATAGACCTGCTTGACAATTACTCCATTCGTTTTAGTACAAAGTTGAATTATCTATTTTGGAACGGATGCAGTATACTTGAGCAATCAACGGCTGGAAGGAACCAGCTGGTGCCGATTTGGGCCCAAGTGGTATTTGGAATAACGACGCTTTCCAGACACTAAAAGCACAAGGCTTTCCACTAAAACAAAAGAATAATACTCCCTTCGTCTTAAAATAAGTGTCTTAATCTTAGTACAACTGCAGAGGACTCTTTGAAACTAGTTTTTGGAGCGCCCCCCGAAGAGTTTCACCGAGAATGGAGAGTTGTATCTCAGATCCTAGTTTATTTTACGAAGTGGGACATTATGAAACTACCTCGTTTGGCTTGCATTTTTCTATAGCAGAGCTGAATTTTAGTGAGTGCGGCAGACCCGAACATGCCCTAAACGTCCAGATCGCGTGCTCCGGACACTACCCACCAACACCGTACATCAAAAGTTCATGGACCAGTCCGGACGTTCGAATTCCCACAAGCCCACATTGCAGTTATTAGAATAAAGAAACGCGATTCTTCAAAATGGACATATCAAATGTTCGCGGGCACGTCCGGACGTGTGTGTGGAAAAGTTTAGGCGGCGGTCATCCAACCCTATGCACCAAATGTCTGCACCTTTTTTTCTTCTATATCCGGAGTACTCAAAATAATTAAAAATAAATAGCATCCTTCATCCATAATCATGTTGCGCAAATATTCCAATGCAACAATAATCTAAATATAAATATAAAAATTCAAACAAGAAGTTCTGCAATAAATAATTCAAATTTGAATTCAACTTATTTTGACACTTTTTAGTTCACCTCTTGAAACACCCATAGTTTCTCAATCAGATTATTCTGAAGTTGCTGATGAGTTCCTCGATGGTGGATCTTTTGATGCATTTGGATAAATCCTCAAATGTTATCGGATTCTGCTTTGGAAGTTGGATAGGATCACCCGTGTGCTCAAATTCGAGACTATGGCGAACTCTCTCATCCTCCACAATCATGTTGTATAGGACCACACAAGCTGCCATCACCTCTCACAACGTCTCTCCATCTTATAGTTTTGCAGGTCCTCAAACAACCACAATACAGGCTTGGAACTCTCAAAATGCCCTCTCGACATTCTTTCTACATCCTTCTTGTCATTCGGCAAAGTGAGATCTTTTCTCACCCATTTGTTCAGAAATGGTCTTGACGAAGATCGCAATGCAATTCTGGTAACTAGAGAATCCAATGGTTCCAATAACACACTTCTTCAACATGAAATAGTCATTAATGCCCGAACAACATTGTAGAGGTGATCGAACACAGTTCGCCACATCCGGAATCGATTGTGGAAATATGGTTGAATACTGCATTGGGAACAAAGTAGTTTTCCATCAGCATGCCCTAGTGTCTTGTTCAGATTCAACACTTGATATCCCTTGGTTGATCCCTTGAAACTAAGAACATGCTCCTCTGCATGTTCTGCATCTTCAATAATTGATTGCATCATCGCCATTTCATCCTCATAATCGTCCTCGTCTGTTGAGGACAAATCCATGGACTCGGTGTAGAAGAACTCTGTGTCCGAATCCATAGTGTTTGCTCCATAGTAAGAAAAAAAGTAATAAAAAAATGTCTATGACATTTGACCGAGCACTTATTAGGCATGGTGTCCGTCATGGAGGGGCATCTGTAGGGGGCAAGCAGTACCTGTGTTGGCCAGACCAGGGAAGAAGGGAGGCGTGCACAAGCCACGGATGGGCGTCTGTGTGGAGCAATGGCAGTCCGGCAAAGCTTGGGTGGCAATCTGGGTTGGACGCCATCGGCCCGTCCGGGAGGATGAAGCGGTCAACCCTAGGAGGCAGGCACTTGGATGTCACATTTTTATAGTTTCCAAGGAATTGGGTTAAATATATCTTAGTGTTTTTTCAAAGTTTTTTTTTTGCATGAATTTTAGTGAATGTTTTGGATTTCTGTCGGAAGGTATGTTTTGGTTGGTTGAATGTCTTAGGCCTTGCTTGGAAAGCCTCATATGAGATGTAAATAAAATTTCCGGTTTAAAAATCACCGGTCAACACCAATAACGCCTCTCCGGTAGAAGGGACGGCGAGCGACAACTTGAGCAGTCGCTAGCCATCCCTAAAAGCCAACGTATCGTCTGGTCGTCACAAGGAAAAGCACCAACACGGCCGAGTCCATGGGCACCGCCCGGCTGCGGTGGAGGCCATTCACGGCCTCCTCACCGGCGTCCTCCGCGTCTTCGTCACCGTCCTCGTCGTTCACAACCACGGTGGACCCGCCGGCGGAGTTCCTCTGCCCTATCTCCGGCACGCTCATGGCCGACCCCGTCATCGTCCCACCGGGCCAGACCATCGAGCGTGCCTGCATCCAGGCCTGCGCCGCGCTCGCCTTCTACCCGCCCGCCGTTGCCGGCCTCCCGTCGTCTCCCCTCGTGCTCATCCCCAACGTCGCGCTCCGCTCCGCCATCCTCAACTGGTGCGAGCGCCTCGGGCTGCCCCACCCTTCCCCTCTCTCCCTCGACACCGCCGGCGACATCGTCCGCCGCCTCATGCCGCCGCGCCAGGAGCAGAGGTCGCAGGTGAACTACGGGCCGCCCCCACAGCCACAGCCCTCCTCCGTCCGGACAAGAAACCGGTACAGCGTCGACTACAGCGCCGTTGACGACTTCGTGCCGGAGCCGAGGCAGACGGGCGGCTCGCTGGAGGAGGAGATCATGGCCGTGCTCGGCGCGGACGGCGCCAGCCCCGCGGAGCAGAAGGCGACGATGGCCTCTCTGCGGCAGGCGACGCGGGAGAGCAAAGAGATGCGGACGCAGCTCTGCACGCCGCGGCTGCTCGCCGCGCTCCGGCCGATGCTGCTGTCCGCTGACGCCGGCATCCAGGTCAACGCGGCCGCGGCCATGGTGAACCTGTCGCTCGAGGCGGAGAACAAGGTACGGATCGTGCGGTCCGGAGCGGTGTCGCCGCTTGTCGACGTGCTCCGGGTCGGCCACCCGGAGGCGCGCGACCACGCCGCCGGCGCGATCTACAGCCTCGCCGTGGAGGACGAGAACCGCGCGGCCATCGGCGTGCTCGGCGCTATCCCGCCGTTGCTGGAGCTGTTCTCGAGCGGCGGGGCCGGCCACCGCGCGCGCCGCGAGGCCGGCATGGCGCTGTACCACGTCTCCCTCGCCGGGATGAACCGGTCCAAGATCGCGCGCACGCCGGGGGTCGTGCGGACGCTGCTCGCCACGGCGGAGGCACGGGACCGCGGGAACGACTCCGACGCCGACGCCGCGGCGCTGCGGAAGCTCGCAGTGATGATCCTGGCCAACCTCGCCGGCTGCCCGGAAGGGAGGGCCGCCCTGATGGACGGCGGCGCGGTGGCCGCGATCGTGGGGCTCATGCGCAGCGGCTCGGCCGCGCCGGGCAGCGCGGAGGAGGAGTACTGCATATCGGCATTGTACGGGATGAGCCGGGGCAGCCTGAGGTTCCGCGGGCTCGCGCGCGCGGCGGGCGTCGAGGCGGCGCTGATGCCGGTGGCCGAGAGCGACGGCGGGGTCGGGCGCGACATGGCGCGGCGCACGCTCCGGGCGATGCGCGGGGAGGACGACGAGGTGGCGCTGACGGCCTCCGGGATACTGGGGAGGGAGTGGGACGACGCGAGCGTGGTGTCGGAGGGGATGGTGTCGCTCCGGCGGCCGCCGCACCACCGGAGCAACTACGCCGGGCCGTCCGGGTCAAACACGACCCAGTTCTGACAAAGTCAAAAGTCTCCGCTCTCCCCACGCTCTCCGCTCTTTTTTTTTTACAGTACTTCTCTGCTCTTGTTTATTCAAGTGTTTGGAACAACTGCATTCGCCATTGCTGTGAGTTCTTTTGGTGTAATTTGATTGGATCTATGTAGGCGTTGATGATCTGTGATTTGTAATTGTGATTAAAGAAGAAACTAGTATGGAACTGTCAATTTGTCATACCGTGGTGTGGGTTTGTGACACAAATGTCACATTGGCATTTTTTTCCATCAGTCTCCGATGTTCTTTACGGTTGTGTTTCTCTGTCATTGGTGCCTATCTTAGCTTGTATTAGTACTTACTACATTTAATCACTCTCTAATTCACTCTTCATTAGCTGATTTCGGCTGCTTTTCCCGGGACAAAGATTGCTTGAGCGTTTGGCTCATGTTGCCGCCTGATGCCTTGCTGACCAAACACACCTGTGTTATAATCACTTTACTTTCAAACTGTGCAACGTAATTCGCATTTTCCGCTCAGAGATCCAGCTGAGTTCGAGTCCGATTCGTGACCTTTTGAATTGGTAACAAAGACATATTTTGAATACAAGTTGCAGGCCGTACATCAGAGAAAAATCTGGTTTTGTTCACGCAATAAACAGTGCCTAGTTGCAAGAAAGAACAACAGAAACCGGTCCAATGTCAACTATAGGTAATCTATTCAGTAGTAGTACAACTCAGCTCGAATAATTCAACACGTTGGCGCGTGCCAGAAGGATCGGAACGAAGACTTTGTGTAAATCACCTCTTCCATAGAACGATGCGCTATTATTCTAGTAAAAGAATCTAATAGAGTACGAACTAACGTCACAATACATGCTTTCATCAGCAAGAATGGGACTTTATTACCTCACTGAAACTCAATTTCATACACCATCTCTTGGTGCAACATGTAACAATACTATTTACTACGGAGTATATTGCGCAATAGATGTTGCTTTACACTGCCAAAACAAAATACCACCATTGCACCGTAACCCTGCCCCATTTGGCACCTTAAGAATTCCTACCGCAACGCCGCTTTCGAACGGTCACAGTACAGCATCCTGTGCCACTATGCCCAAACCATAAGCCGGCTGTGGCAAGAGGCGATCATGGACAACGGTTCTTGGGCTCCGCGGTGAGGACATAAATGTCGACAAAGGCAATATTATGTGTTTAATTAATCCCGTAGGTCATTACAGTATGTACAGTTTTGACGTCTTTCAGAAAGCATACCCAAACATGCTAAGGATATGGATTTCAGCAGCATTCCGCACTCACAAGGACATCACCGAGCCCTGGTCCCTGCATAAATCAAATGTATGTTAAGGAACTGTTCAAAATGGGGATCTGCATATAGATTGGCACTACAACATATTGTGTGTATATATGTGGTGAAACTCAGATTTGAAAGGTTTTCGGTGTAACTCACCTTCCATAATCAAGATACTGTGAAGGGGATATAGGTTTAGGACCCCCAAACCAGTCGATCAAGAATATGTTTTCGATTTCCAGTTTAAAGATCTCGAAGTGATGGTTCTTTGGCCAACCTGCCAAACAACAATACATATATGTTTAGATAAGAAAAACACCTTACTAACTTATATTGGCCATATATACAAGGAAACGGTAAATATATCTTTACCCTCCATTTCAGGGTGCTTGCTGAAAAGCGCGGTTTTGGCCAAATCCGCTTCAGGTGACTTATGGTCAACCACCTTCAACTGCAAGAACAGTACATGTTACTTCAGGTCGTGATTACAGTTCTTTTTAAGAATTGCACATCATAGTGGTATTTGGTCTCCACAACATACAGTCCCATTCTATACATGTGCATTTTAGGAGGGATTATAGAAAGGTGTACATCTCCTCCGCTGCTTCAGTGCTTGATCTCACATCATGATGAACTTGTCTCTGTTTCTCATAATGACAGATACTTTAAGAGGCATAGCTTGCCAGGCTCAAGCAAAAATGTTTGCGCATTAGAGCAGATAGACCCAGTAGACTTTTTAGTTTGTTATTACAACTATGAAGGCTAACAGCACCAAGTTGTCACTACGATGCTTCAAGGTTGCTACTTCCAAATATGGTCAAGTTCCCCACTATACTCCTTCTTTCTACCAAATTATGAGAAAAATATATAAGCATTAGAATCACTAACTGGCTATGGCAACAAAGAAGTGTCTATGGATAGTACTGTACAACTTAGGACCCAGGATTGTAAACGCGAGAAAGCACAAGGATAATGATGATTCCATGGTTACAACAAGCCTAGTACTAAATTTGAATATAGAAACCAGGAATAGAGGATTGAAATTCAGCCAAAGTTAAGCAAACATGTAGCAGGGAAATAAACAGAAAGTGAACAATCATCTTATGATGGATGTATGTTGTTATTACCTTTCCAGTAAGAGTAAGTTTTGCACATGTTGGGTTTTCAGGATCAACCTTCCCACAAGTGCCAAGAGGGAACTCACTAAGGGTAAAGGACGTCCTTTCATCCTCCAACGCATCTCTTGCAGTGGGATCCAGAGTAGTCAGATAAAAGTAGGGAATTCCATGGCTCTCACCTGGTACCCCATCACTATATGAAACTACATTGCTGTGTGCAGAATAAGCATGGAACTGGATCAGCAATCAGTCAAGACTCTAAGACAAAGCATTGGTGATTAGCCAAAGTGCGAGAATTAGGGATTACCCAAAAGGAGCGCCACTTAGATCACTTGATATTGTGCTGCAAAGAAAATGGCAAAGCATTAGTGGGCTCCCCAGTCAAGTAGGCACTAATAATGCGATACTGAAGTATCATGATCATAGCAAGAATCAAACTAACAAGTCTGCTAAATTCCAGTTCTAAGATCTCCTTCCTTCTACAGATACTGGGGATGGCGATGATGTGCCGGTTGCAGCCCCCTAACCACCGAAACTAACCTATGGGCAAGTGGAATCATCTTGCCATGTTCTCCAGCTTTTGGTGGTTCTAAACATGTAATATGATTCTATACTTACAGTTGTGCTGTTTGCTAGCTACTTATTTTGTCTGGGTTTTTGCTTATTTCGAAGTCGATTCACTGTGAGTTGTGACCATCAATTTATTGCATGGAGAATTGGAGATTGAGTTGCACATGATTGGAGCTATTTTCATTACTTCCCAGCAGAGCATGTGGTTCAAGCTAGTTGTTTGTAAAATACTAAAAACCAATAGATGGACAGTTATACATACTGAACTCAGCATAACAAACATCGAAACCTAGCTTGTAGTATGTTTCAACTTAGCATTGGTCTCGGTGAACTCCTAGTCATTTTTTATTTAGCCAAATTCTATCTCTCAAATTCCGAACTAGTTGAGGTAGTTGGGTACTCGGGTGTGGTGTCTGACACCTGACCGCTAAAATCATTATCTCAGACGTCTACAAAGTAGGAAGGGCTACAATTCTCCAAAGTAGCGCAACAATTTCCCAAAGGCCTCGAGCAATTACTACTAACTAGTGGAGTACTTCAATTGCGGTTCAGTAGATACCTTGCCCAACTGCAATTCTGAACTAGCGGCAAGAACCAATTCGATCAAACCGCGTGTTGCTAAAGAACTCGGTTACCAAACAGGGATCAGAGAGAGGAGGGAGTGGTATTTGGCGGGGGGAACCTGAGGACGCCCCAGGTGTTCTGCGCGGCGAGCCACCTAGCGGTGGCCGCGGCCTCGGACGGGGCGGGCTTGCGGTCGCGGGCGACGAGGGGGCGGCCGGCGACGGCGGGGGCCGGCAGCCGGAGCGCGAGCAGGAGGAGGAGGGGGAGGGCCGCGGCGGCGCCGAGGCGGAGGCCGGCAGGGGAACGCATGATTCTCTCCTTTGGCTCCTTGCTTCTCCGGTTGTCCTGTCGTGCGGTATTGGGACTCGCTGCCCTGCCCGAAG
This sequence comes from Triticum dicoccoides, assembly GCF_002162155.2. NCBI lineage: Eukaryota > Viridiplantae > Streptophyta > Magnoliopsida > Poales > Poaceae > Triticum > Triticum dicoccoides. The sequence continues at coordinate 125,486,908 of NC_041393.1, forward strand.
GCGACGTTTTGTAGGCCCTTTCCCGTTGCAGATAGGGAGGACGAACAGAATGCACGATGGGGATAGATGGGCCGCATTTACTCATGCGTACGAGTGTGGAACTTCTTGTTTGTCTGTTTTTTATGCAGCATGGGAGCCTGGAAAAGGGGTAGAGATAGCGAATATTCATTTCCGAGCCCGACCTCATCTGCACATTATGAATAGTACTGGAAAGGTACATATCCACTGGAAAAATTAAAAAGGGTTGAGATAGCAAATATTCATTTTTTATCCCAAATTTATCTTTTTGCATAGAGCTACTCAGATGTCCAAACAAACTGAAAATTTTCACGAACCTCACGCACTAAAACATCTTCCATGCACAAAAAAAAGATTTTTTTTGAATTTTCTAGTATTTTTTTTATTTTACTGCTCATGGCGAGTGTAGATGAGCTCGGGAGCCAAATTGCCCCTCCCTTGAGATAGTGTCTATCTCGTCTGGATTTTGACTTTAAAACCGCGAGAAAAGGAATTGAAAATTTCTCTTCAATTTTGAAGGGATTTTGCATAAATAGTTCAACACAATGGATTTGCTATATTCTTGGCAGCGCCAATGAAGTTAAAGAAAAATACTCCCTCTGTCCCAAACTATAAGAATGTTTTTAACACTACACTACTGTCAAAAACATTCTTATATTATGAGACGGAGGGAGTAAGGCAGGAGCGATGGTATGCGCCGTTCGGCCGTGTTGCGTGTGTTAAACTACCATCAGGATGCAGAAAAGCAGTCGCCCGCGTCCCCCGTGTCGCCCCTCCCGTGGCAACACGGGGAAACCCTAGCCGCCGCCACTAGCGGCCCCCTCGCGACCCTCCCCTCGCATCTCCGCCGCCGGAGAGCTCGCCGGCTAAGCTGTGCTGAGCCCGGGGATGGTGGCGGCGGGGCGGATCCGTCCTCACGCGGCGCTAGTGCTGCGCCCCCTCCCCTCCCCGAGATCTGGCCGCGTGTCTCGGGCGTCCCCTCCGGCTGCTGCTTTTCCCCTTGTCTTTCGGCGTCGCTGCATCGTGGTGATCTTCCCCCGACGTCCGGCTTCGGCCCTGTTGCTGCTCCCCTGCAATTCTCTGACGGCGCGGCCCAGCTCCTCTGCTGCAAGTGCTGCTGTCGGCCGGTGTGCAGGCGAGCCGTTTCGGGCGGGCCGGCGTGCCCGGCTACGACCCTGCTGCTGCTCTCCTGCTATCCCCTGGCGGCGCAGCCCAGCTCCTCTGCTGTGTTGCTGCTGCTGGCCGAGGTGCAGGCACAGTCTTTTCGGGCGGGCCGGCGCCTTGCTGGCGGGGGCTCTGCGTGTCTGCCTCGTGTAGGTGGGTCGATTCGTCCCCGGCGGCGTCTGCCACTGAGCTATGGTGTTGGCTCTGGTTTGGTGGTGTTGAGGTCATGTGGTCGATCCCGGCGGCAACCGTGTGCCGGCCTAGTGGCGTGGTGGGCGCGTGTGACCACACAGGGCCTTTCGCTGCCGCTGCTCCGGCCCGGTGTTCCTGGACCTGCGTCTTCCAATGTCCACGGTTCTATCGGCGTCCTCTACCGGTGCGGTTTCAGCCCATCGACCCGATAGTTGCGTTCCTTCCTGCTACCTCGGCTCGCCGATGTCCTGACGGCAGTGGCCCCAGCGGCTCGGATCTGCGCCTTCCAGTTCCTTGCTAGCTGGCCTTGCCCACTGGTGTCGCTCCCCTGTGTTGGTTCTCTCTGCCCTGCTGCCTCCCCGACCATGCCCACCTCCACTCCACACCTTGCCTTGTGCCTGATTCATTGCTCGTGTTCGGCGGCGCTCAGTAACGTCCTTCGATGACAAGTACAACCCCACAGCCCCTTCCTGAGGCGGTGGTTCTGGGCGGCGCCCGACTTGCTCATCTTCAGACTTCCGACTCGGCGGCTATGGGATTGCTTGGATTCAAGCCAGGGCGAAAGCCTTGCTCGGCTTGCCGATGCTGGCAGCGGCTACACCCACGGTTGTCGTTTTCCTTCTTGGAGGCGCTTCCATGGCCTTCATCTATGCCCCTCTTCGAGCTCAGGGGAAACCCTTGGTCCGGTTCTTCGGATCGGATGGCGACGGCGTCATGGTGTCGTGCTCCGTCTTGAAGGCGCTATCTTGATTGCTCGCGGTGTCCCTGTGGTTGGCTCTTGTGATGTTGACTGTGGTGGTGGTTTCGGGATGCCCCCTCTACTTCGGGGCATGTTGGGTTTAGCCATGTTGTACACTCTGTTCGGGCCAAGAATCCCCTTTCTCTCTGCTCCGTACACCATGTCCACGCCCTTTTGCGTTCGTGTATTGCGTTGTACCCTTCATGTACTCTTTCTAATTTCTTCTATCAATGAAATGATACGCAAGCTTTGCGTATTCACAAAAAAAAAAGTTAAACTGCCGTCAGCCTTTGGCTAGTGTGGGCTGAGCCTATCTTAGCTAGCTCAACTGTTCTCTCTCTCTCTCTCTCAAAAAAGTAGCTTAAGTATTTGTGTGTGTCTGTGTGTGTTTGCGATTTTTCTCGGTTTTTCCCTTTTCAAGTGGTTTTCGTTTTGCTTTCATAAAAACACAAATATGTGAACATTTTATAGATTTTTTTATATTACTAAAAATTTCTGAACAATTTTTAAAATTCTGTATTTTTAAAAAAATAGTAAATGAAAACATGAAGATGAAAAATGACAAAAGGAAAAAAGTGATGAAAGAACTAGAAATAAGAAAACCCTAAGAACAACTTTTTATCGGATGTCCCCGAAGGGATGAAGAACAACCTTTTTAGGGCTACATGAACAAAGACCACTTAAAGGACCATGAAAAGTTGCTCTAAAACAATGGTAGCGAACGAACGTAAATAAGTTGTCCTGCCTCGCTTGCTAATGGGCCTGACCCACGATGATCGCCATGTGCAAATCATCAATAAATTGGCGCAATGAGCGTCATATAGGATTTTCCCCAATGGCCTCCCTCACTTCTCTCCCATTTTTATATTTAAGCGGTTTAATTTTTTTAAACCTAATGCATCACCTAAATGTCAGAAAATTATCAAAATATACCCCAATCCCCCATTTCTCGAGTGAATTGCAAAAACCACCACATTTGAAGTTCTCGTTCGGAATTGCCACCACATTTCTTACGCGCCCCAAAAATCTATTGATTTTCTTGTTAATTTTCTCAATAAACATTGATGACCGATTTGAATCATTTTAATCCAATTTCTGACATGTCGGATCCACTTGTAAGCGCTGACGTTGCACAAAACGGTCAACACAAACTGCGTTGACGGTTAAGTTGGACATGGGACCCACCAATCAGAGTTTGCCACTATGTTTATCTTTGTACCATTTCATCGAACAGCTTGCGCGCAGAACGGCGACGATTCTTGGAGCTCGTGTTGGTTCTCGCCCGTGAACCGTGTTGTGGCCTAGGGATGGAGGTGAGGTGGTTTGTGCGGTCGGAGTCGTCGAGGTTGACCGGAGCCTCGCTGGCGTCGAGGAACAGCATGGACTCCGGCCACAAGCTCATACCACCACCGCCTCAGCGTGTGCCGCAACGTCGCCCCTCGCCGGCCACAACCTCCCCCCGGCCTCTTCTGCTCCACCGGCCACACCCTCCCGAGCCCCTGCTCCCTTCCCCGAAGAACCAAGCCATGGCCGCCACTAAGCTTCGGCCATGCACCACCTCGGCCATGGCTACACCAGCACCGCCCAGGAGCTCAGCCGGCCAGCACCCCTTCGATGGCCGTCACGCGCGTCACAACATCGCCCTCCGGCGAGCAGCGGGAACTGGAGCAGTGGAGCTCCTGCGCCGGCACCTAGGCCATTCGACGCGTCATGGCGGCGCCCTCCAGCCTGGCAGCCGGCTCCGCCCAGGCGTGGCCTGCTGCTGCTCCCGGTGCGTGCCGGAAGGCTATGTTTGGTTGCCGGGGAGAGAAATTCCAGGATAAGAAAAGCACGGGTGTAATTTTCTTCAGACAGTTGTGCGGCGATGAGATGAAGTCGACCAGAACGGCCGCAGTGGTCTGATCCATTCGAGCAGAGAAGAGAGAGAGAGAGGAGGGGAAATCTTCCATGGAGTCGGGGTTAGTTTATATTTTGCCCAGGGATTTGACAGGGATGGGGCAGGATATCTCTCTCTCGCGCGCGCGCATCCAATAAATTCACAGTTAGATAGCGCCGAGATGGCTTTTCACCGGTGACAACTACCTAGGGAAAGGGTGGGGTGGGGATACCGGGGGAATCCAGGACAACCAAACGAGCCCTTGCCAGGTGTGGCCTGCTGCTGCTCCCGCTACGTGCCGGAGGCCTTGGCCGGCGGCTCCGCACGACTCCTCCTGGGCAGGGCCTCACCGGACAGTACGCCCCCGTGCCTTTCTCTTCCTCTAGTGAGGCCGGCCTTGCCTGACAGTACACCCTCCGTCGCCTCCGACGAGCTTCACCACGAGCCTGGCCGTTGCTTCCCTGCGACCTGCTCGCTCACGACCATGTTGCATACCTGTTCGATGGAATGCCTCCAAAGAGAACAAGAAGACTTAGGAGACACAAGGCTGCTCACGGGTGGACCTCTGTTCAGCATAGCATATCAGTAAATAAACGATGCTGACCGTTTACTGCCATGTCTACACTTACAGGTGGACCCAACAGGTCGGAAATCGGATTAAAACGGTTCAAAACGGTCAGCAGTGTTTATTAAGAAAATTAACAAGAAAACCGGTAGACTTTTGGAGCGCGCAAGAGATGTGGTGGCAATTCTGAATGAGAACTTCAAAATGTGGTCGTTTTCTTCAATTCACTCTCATTTCTTTCACTTATCCATGTCCACCACAATCTCAACTTGGGCTCACCATAAAGCTACCCTTGGCGCAGCAAAAGCCCTTCTTCTTCTCTCTTTCTCTCTCCCTATAAAGCTTATATCTCCCCGAGCCAACCATCGCTCACCAATTCCAACCTCTTCCACCCGACCACGCCATACCTTTCCACCGTCGTTCCTACCTCCTTGTGCACTTCTCTTATGCGTCGCCATCGCCCCTCTCGCATGTTACACAACCGTGCCACCTCGTTGACACAACTTTGTTGCCGTCGAAGATCCGTTGACCCTCGTTGATTTCTTTTTTATTTTATTTTTGCACACAAAGTAGTGTTGCTGCTGTAGTATTCCCATGTTCTTCGGTTCTTCTGCTCCACACCCTTGATTTTCCATTGTCCCCAATCCGTGACCACCATGGCTTGGACGTTACATCATGTTACCAGAGCTAACAAGCTGTCAGGACCCCGATCCTAAGTCACACTGATCTAGCATGTAACACATCATATCACTTTGCGGCCTCACGCACGACATCTCCACGGGTGCCACCTTACCTAGCCTGGGACCATTTGCGCCTTTTGGCTCACGTATATGATAGTGTCGCTAGCATCCATACGACAGAGAACCCCGGCCGACATGACTAGTTGTAAACCCAAGGTGGCACTAACTTACAGGGACAAGCATATATGAACCAGCAATGCACGTGTCGGTCATCAACATATGAACCCAAGTCGTAGCAAGCTACAAGGACTTAAAGGAACAACATGTGACATTTCCCCGAAGGGACAGACACAAGAGCAAAGAAGGACACATGCCGATCATCCCATGTGTTCCGGAGCAGTAGCAAGCTACCATGGCTCAGTGGAAGGACTAGGAGACATGTCCCCATAAGAGAGGCCAAGAATAAACAACTAAATTATCGGATCCCACACATACCAAGCATTTCAATAACATACACACAATATGCTCGATATGTGCAAATACAAAATGGCATCACAAAAAAACTCTACGACTCAAAGTATTTATTCAATAGGCTCTGAGGAGCCATATATTACAAGCATGGGTCTGATGACCCAACATTCAAGTCATACAAGCAACAAGCACATGCCGAAGCATAAACATGTCTGACTACAGACGTCTGAAAAGAGAGAATGCTAGTAAGCCTGTCTATATACAAGACCCTCCAAAGGGTACAAGATCGTAGCTAAGGTAACATGCTAAACGTTGAAGTCCACGCGAAACTACTAGTGAGACTGAAGTCTCCTCTGCAAAACATAAATTAAGCAAACATGAGTACAAATGTACTCTGCAAGACTTATATCAGAATTAGCTACAGATGTATCAGTATCAACAAAGGGGTGGTGGAGTTTAATTGCAGCAAGCCAGCTTTGACTTACTACGACTACTGGTGACTCTTTTGAGGTGGCGCACACGAGTCCACATATTCACCATATCAATACACCAATATGGATCCGCTATCGTCTCCCTACGAGAAGGCCATCCATCGCACTCACACTTATCTTGCGCATATTTGAGTATCCACTTTCACTTGTCTATGAACTGCATAAGCAACCCAGTAGTCCATTACCGCGGACGCGGCTATTTGAATAGATCATGCTAACCCTGCAGGGGTGTTCTTCACACACGCTCTCACCACTTATCACAGTTTACACGACATGTACTCGGAAACCTTTCAAGCGGAAGCCTAGCGAGGGTGCCGACCACGACCTGACTAGCCACACGAGATTCTAGTCCCGGTTTATCGCTTATTCAGGTTCCATCCGCAAGGAAGTCTGAGCGAGGTTTCACTCACGGCCCCGAACGATGAGAGCAGGGTTCCCAAGAGCACCGTTCTGGTGTCATCCCGGTACACCATGCCTCGTGTCTCTACCGCACCATCGCCCACCCCTAGGGTCAGTGCTACGCACGTCCCCAACACATATCCTACAAACACCAGAAACTAGTTGCAACTCCTGGACAGAGACGAAGGTGATTAATAAGTCAAGAGGGTCAATTAAGTATCCCAATGCGTGGTAGTAACTGTCTTGGATCACAAACACGGAAATCGGTTCCTGAGGATGGTATCAATGAGACAACCCACCATGTACTCCTACATGGCCTCTCACCACTATGTTTACCAAATTGTGTTCACACACTTAGCTCTCCACAGTAGGACATGAAGACCACATTCCAATTCATCCTCGATGAATCAGACCTGACACAACTCTAAGCAATAGCAGGCACAACAAGCAAGCATAAATGAGTAGGCACATCATGGCTTAAACAACTCCTACTCATGCTAGTGGGTTTCAACTATTTACTGTGGCAAAGACAGGTCATGCAGAGGAAAGGGGTTCAACTACCGCAACATGTAACAGTTGAATCGTTGTTGTCCTAATGCAGTAAAAGAGAGCAGGAGCGAGAGAGTGGGATTGTATCGGAATGCTCAAAGGGAGTTTGCTTGCCTGGCACTTTTAAAGATAGTAATAGCTCATCATCGGTGTCAACGATCACAACGTCCACTTAGAGGGAACAACACCGGCAAACAAAGAAGGATCACAATCAATGCAATGCAACAATATGATGCATGATCATGACACGACAATATGCTATTGGTTGAGCTAATGCAACTAGCAACCAGATTAAATGAAGTTGATTTGAACCAAATATTCAAATTCAACTCCATATGTGATTATTCAATCGTCATTTATTTGATTTTTCTAATTCGGCATCTATAAGTTGTTTCAACATGCATGAAATGCCATAAACAAATTCTTTGGATTTTTCCGATCATTTTCCATACATAAATTATTTTCATTGGAGTTATATATTATTTTCTATGAATTTTTGAAGTTTAAATAATTTCTGGAATTTTCTGGTTATTTAGAGTTAAACATAATCCAGTAAATGGTTTACTGTGTCAGCATGACATCATGCTGATGTCAGCGGTCAATGGAGTGGCCAAGGTCAAACTGACCAGGGGGTCACACGTGTCAGTCTCTCCTATAATGAAGAGTGTTAATTAGCACTAATTTAACCCTAAGCCTAAACTAATCAGGTCCTGGGCCACATGTCAGTTGGTTAGGGGGAGTCAAACCCCTGGTCACGTGGGGTCAGACCCACCGGCGATTAGTCGCTGGCGAGGTCTGTGGTGTTTGAACGCGTCGGAAACACGCTGTGGTGCCCCGTTTGACACGCGGCTGGGCTCTTTGGAGAGCTGATGCTTCAGCGCATCCAACGGTGGGCTTAGCCGGAGCTGAGGTGGCCAGAGTCGATGGCAGCGAGCACAAACGAGGCGGTCGGTGTTCGGGTGTTCGCGAGATCGGTGCTACAATGCGCAAATGAGCACAACGAGGCTCTAGCGTGGTGGTGAGCATGTTGGACGCACGCTCGGGACCAAATGGTCACCGGAGCGTCATCGGTGATGAGTGCAGGCGGCGGTGCATTCGATCATAGGCGAGACGGTGGCTACGGCATGCAAACGAGATGAATGAGAGGGGGTTCGGGTGCGGAGCTCACGGGGGTTACAGCGGTGGCCTCGGCGAGCTCGGGGAGGGGCTGGTGAGGACGTGCAGTCACCGGCGATCTCGGTCAGCCATGGTTGAAGAAGACGATGGGGAGAGCGCTCGGGGGCGTCCGACGGCACGTGGGTCATCGGGGAGGCGTAGGCGACGGTGACAGAGCTCTGGGACGCGGTAGTGAGGCGAGGCGGTGACGGTGCTGCAACGGCAGGGAGCGGCGGCGACAAGCGTGCTCGGGTTCATTGCAGGGAGAGAGCAGAGGAGGGGAGAGGAGGAGTGGATAGGCCGGAGGAGTCAGAGGGGTTGCTTGGCGTCTCCAGCCAGCCTCCAGCGTCATGGAAGCAGGAGGTGGCTCGAGCGCGTGCCGGCCCGCGGCGACCATGTGCGTGACGTCCTTCTGACGCAAGGTTAGTGGTGACTAGCACTATGGGCCAGTGGGCCGCACAGGTTAGTCCCCCCCTCTCTCTCTGTCTTTCCTAATTCTTTCCGATTTTCTATTTTGCAGGTTTGTTTTGATTTAGTTTAAAATAGCAAATCACTTTTATAAATCCTGCAAATAATTGTGGGCACTATTCGAATTATTTCCAACAGCCCACATTTAGTTTCAGAATTATTTGAGCATTTAACATAATTATAGCAGTTAAATGCCCAAATTCAAATACTCCCTCCGTTTCTTTTTAGTCTGCATATAAGATTTGGTCAACGTCAAATTTAGTAAAGTTTGACCAACTTTATAGAAAAAAATATCAACATCTACGATACTAAAGCTATATGGTATGAAAATTAATTTCATGATGCATCTAACATTATTGATTTCATATTATGAACCTTGATAATCTTTTCTATAAACTTAGTCAAAGTTAACAAAGTTTGACTTAGACCAAATCTTATATGCAGACTAAAAAGAAACGGAGGGAGTACATAATGATTTAATTCAAAAATCGAGAGTGACCTAGAAAAATGTGCACCATTTTTGGATGAGTTTCTAAACCAACCCAAAAATGATGAACTTTTGTGAAGGGCATTTTGGGTTCATTGAAACAATTTTCGGTTGAACCTGGTATGTTCAAGGGGGGTGTTGGGGTTTGTAGATCCCCATTTCAAGTTTAAGAAAAATTTAAACATGATGCATGGATGCTGATGCAACTAATTACAATCAATTGTGGGGCTGTGACACAAACGGTCCGGTTTGAGCTTTAGTCTTAAGATCTATCCACTGATATTGGCCAATTGGTTGCTGATTGCTCTCAAGCATTTGTTTGTAAATCCAAAATTAGCCTTTGGGGAGGTTTGGAAGAGGTTGCAAATGTCATTATCCAAGCTAAACACGTTTAGCATGTGTGATGAGTTTGTTCCAGGAATGGGTGATGAATGAGTTTGAGCCCCTGTGGTTCATGCATAAGAAGGTGGACAGGCAGCATTGCTGCTGTAAATGTCTGTAAGAAACTCTTTATTTCAAACTGAATGACTGTATTGCTGCTTTAAAGCTAGTACAAACTTGAGACACTTATTTTGGAACAGAGAGAGTACAAGTTTGCATGACAACAATTATATTTTTAGTGGTAGGCTTGATCACATTTTTTTTGAACCGGGCATTACCCCTTTCCATTACTGCGACATAATGGAAATACATCATTTGTCCAGAAAATGAGACGGGGAAGAGGAAAGCGGGTTCAAGCATCGTCGGGAAACCCACTGTGAGCACTCGCCATCGAGATTACTCACTGTGGGGCGAAAACCCGACGACACCATTACATCAAACCATCATCACCAACTACTGCAGGACTGTCTAGTTTTTGAAGAAAAAGCATAGGAAATGCCCACACATGAGCATCAAAATGTCACTCATCCCTCAACTAAACGAAGTGCACCCTGAGACGAGCTGGAGAGTCTTGGTCATCTCCTTTCCTTTCTTCAGCGAGCTCCATCTTGCTGGTATGCCGTGGCACATATTTGCATCAGCCTTGAGGCACTGTTCTTCAGCATGGTCCCTCCTATCCCCAAGTCGTCCGCATCCCTCTTCTGTTTCATTAGCCCTGCCCAGTAACACAAAAGAGCACAAGTGGAAAATGTGCATTCAAACGGGGTTTTAAGAGGTATGAATTCAAATGTAGCTCTATTGCGGCAAGTCCAAATAGCCCAATAGATGGTTGCAATACCAATCGTATAGAATATCTCTCCATCTTGGAAAAAATATTGACACCAGGAATAAGCTTGCCACATGTTGTTAGGACATAAGTCAGTACCAAACACACATGCCACAGCTCTCCAAGTCACCCTGGCTATCGGACAGGTGAAGAACAAATGTTGAGATGTTTCTGTTTCTGCGCAAAAAGAGCATTTAGGGTTCTTTTTCCAACCCATGTGTTTCATCACATCTCTGGTCAGTATCACGTTCTACGATAAATGCCACATAAAAAGTTGTATCTTCAAAGGAATACAAGCCTTCCATATCCAACGATAATCACATCCTGAGATATTCCTCTCCAAGAAAGAGTAAACTGATCTAGTTGTAAAGTATGTTTTAGAACCCAAAGCCCATTTAATAGTGTCACTTTCCTCAGAAACACATGCTTTCCTGACTGCATCAATCATCTTTTACCACTGTTCCCCAAGCTCATGGCTTAATCTTCTTCGAAAGGAAGATAAGGGGTCAGCCGCCAAGCAAGTGTTGACAGTGCAGTCAAGGTAATTACATATAGAGAATAACCTAGGGAATTGTTCAACAAAAGACACTTGATCCCCTACAGGATCCATCCAAAGCCTGGCAATGTTAACAGATTGGATCGATACTCGCCTTCCAGCCATATACAACTCCTTAACCTTCATTATTGCTTTCCAACATGGAGAATCACTGATCTTCCATTTAATTGAAGCAACTGTATCTCTATGAAAGTAATTGGCTTTAACAATTTCTTGCCAAAGTCCTTTTTTAGTTTCAAGTTTCCACCACCATTTAGTAAGCAAACTCAAGTTTTGCTTATGGAGGTCCTTGACTCCCAACCCCCCTTTACTTTTAGACCGACAAATTCTAGTCCATTTGACCAAGTAATACCGTTTTCTGTTCTTGGTAACCTACCAGAAGAACCTCCTCCTATGTTTATCCAATCTTGCTATCATTGTTTTTGAGAGCAAGAACATGGATAAGTAATAGTAAGCAATGCTAGAAATGTTAGCATTAAGCAGATTCAGTCTGCCCCCTGAAGAGGCATTGCTCCCTAAACCAGATTCACACCTTTTTATATATCTAGCTTCCAAGAATTACAAATCCACCCCCTCTCAAAGAGGAGTAACTTACATGGACGCCTAAATATTTCATAGGGAAGTGCCCAATCTAACAATTAAACACATTTGCATATGTTATCAAAATATTGTCATCTCCACCAACAAACAAAATCTCACTTTTCTGGAAATTAATTTTCAAACCAGACATTAGTTCAAACATATAGAGTAGTATTTTTAGGTTTAGGGCTTTCTCTGGGTCATGCCCAATGCATAACACTGTGTCATCTGCATACTGCAGGATGGCCACACTATTTTCAACTAGCTCAAGTGCCAAACCAGTAATCAACCCATGTTTTTGTGCTTGAAGCACCATCTTACATAGGAATTTAGCTGCAATATTGAACAAGAAAGGGGAAGCTGAGTCCCTTTGCCTCACTCATTATAGGAATCAGGAACTTTGCCGTCTGCCATGGCTGACGGCAAATGCATGCTTGGCGGACGGCAAAGGGCTTTGCCGTCAGCCAGCAGACGGCAACACGTCTAGCTGAACAGACTATGGCAAAGGCCTCTTTGTCGTCTGCTGGCTAACGACAAAGACCTTTGCATCTTTGCCGTCTGCCAGCAGAAGGCAAAGGGCCTAGATGGCACATGTGCCAGCTTAGGTCCGTTAAGGGGTTAACGACATGCTTTGCCGTCTGCTGGAAGACGACAAAGACCATTGCACCTTTGCCGTCTACCAACAGATGGCAAAGTAACCAAATAGTCACTTTGTGCATTTGAAAACTGAACCAAAAAACCATACCGAAAATAAACCGAACCGAACCGATTTTATGGTGTTTATGGTTTCTGGTTTCGGTATAGTATGAACTTTTCATACCGATTTGAACTTTGGTTTTTATGGTATATACGGAAAAACCGAACGGTTAACCGAATAAACTGAAGTAAAAAATAAATTTATATTTCTTGATATGAACAACCATAAAAGTTGTCATTTTTCTTGTACATGAGTTTAATTCACTACTAAGCACGTAAATTTTCTTGTAACATAGTCATTTTTCTCTTTTTAAAATGCTAACCACGTCCATAACCATCAACAGATGAATCAAAGCATTCATATATACTTATATATGTAGTCATATACTATTTTTGTAAAATAGTATGTGTTTTGAGTCATAAATTTGCAAATTATTATACATCATTTTCAATTCGCGTCAACTTTGGTTTTTATGGTATATACCTAAATAATTTGGTATATACCAAACCGAACCGTATTTTATTTTTCATACCGTATTTACCGAAGTATTAGTACCATACAAACCGAAAAACCGTATAAACTGAACCATCTAAACCGAATAAACCGAACACACAGGGTGACAAAATAGGCCAGCCCCCAGGTGCTGCCATGTGGCATGCTAAGCCGTCTGCTGGCACACGGCAAAGGTGCAATGGTCTTGGTATGTCTTGACTTGTGCGAAGAGTGAAGGGTGAAGTGGGGGAGAGGAAAACGAGAGGCAAATGGCAAAAAACATAATGCGAGGGAGAAGAGTTTGTGATGGGTACTTGGTATGTCTTGACTTGTGCGAAGACCTCCCCAGCAACGGCGCCAGAAATCCTTCTTGCTACCTCTTGAGCATGCGTTGGTTTTTCCCTTGAAGAGGAAAGGGTGATGCATCAAAGTAGCGTAAGTATTTCCCTCAGTTTTGAGAACCAAGGTATCAATCCAGTAGGAGGCTACACTCCAAGTCCCTCGTACCTACACAAACAAACAAGAACCTCACAACCAGCACGATAAAGGGGTTGTCAATCCTTTCATGGCCACTTGCAAAAGTGAGATCTGATAGAGATAATAAGATAAGATAAATATTTTTGGTATTTTTATGATGTAGATTGAAAAGTAAAGATTGCAAAATAAAGTAGATCAAAAACTTATATGAGGAAAATAGACCCGGGGGCCATAGTTTTCACTAGTGGCTTCTCTCAAGATAGCATAAGTATTACGGTGGGTGAACAAATTACTGTCGAGCAATTGATAGAAAAGTGCATAGTTATGGGAATATCTAGGCATGATCATGTATATAGGCATCATGTCCGCAACAAGTAGATCAACTCCTGCCTGCATCTACTACTATTACTCCACACATCGACCGCTATCCAGCATGCATCTAGAGTATTAAGTTCATAATAACAGAGTAATGCATTAAGCAAGATGACATGATGTAGAAGGATAAACTCAAGCAATATGATATAAACCCCATCTTTTTATCCTCGTTGGCAACAATACAATACGTGCCTTGCTGCCCTTGCTGTCACTGGGAAAGGACACTACAAGATTGAACCCAAAGCTAAGCACTTCTCCCATTGCAAGAAAGATCAATCTAGCAGGCCAAACCAAACTGATAATTCGAAGAGACTTGCAAAGATAACCAATCATACATAAAAGAATTCAGAGGAGATTCGGATATTTCTCATAGATAAACTTGATCATAAACCCACAATTCATCGGATCTTGACAAACACACCACAAAAAGAGTTACATCGAATAGATCTCCAAGAAGATCAAGGAGAACATTGTATTGAGATTCAAAGAGAGAGAAGAAGCCATCTAGCTAATAACTATGGACCCGAAGGTCTGTGGTAAACTACTCACAACTCATCGGAGAGGCTATGGTGTTGATGTAGAAGCCCTCCGTTTCGATTTCCCCTCCGGCAGAGCGCTGGAAAAGGCTCCAAGATGGGATCTCCCGAGAACAAAAGGTTATGGCGGTGGAAATAGAGTTTCGTGGTGCTCCTGGATGTTTTCGAGGTACGTATATATATA
>NC_041393.1:125501778-125512548 GCF_002162155.2 Triticum dicoccoides
GCGAAGGAAGTCGGTCAGGGGAGCCACGAGGGGCCCACAAGGGTGGTGGGGCGCGCCCACCCCCCTATGGCGCGCCCTCCTGCCTCGTGGGTTCCTCGTCCGCTTCTTGACGTTCACTCCAAGTATCCTGGATTGTGTTTGTTCCAAAAATAACTCTCCCGAAGGTTTCATTCCGTTTGGACTCCGTTTGATATTCCTTTTCTGCGAAACACTGAAACAGGCAAAAACATCAATTTGGGCTGGGCCTCCGGTTAATAGGTTAGTCCCAAAAATGATATAAAAGTGTTTAGTAAATCCCATAAACATCCAAAACAGGTAATATAATAGCATGGACCAATAAAAAATTATAGATACGTTGGAGACGTATCAATCATCCCCAAGCTTAATTCCTGCTCGTCCTCGAGTAGGTAAATTATAAAAACAGAATTTTTGATGTGGAATGCTACCTAGCATATTTCTCAATGTTTCTTTATTGTGGCATGAATGTTCAGATCCAAATGATTCAAAATAAAAGTTCATATTGATATAAACATAGTAATACTTCAAGCATACTAACAAGTAAGCATGTGTTATCAAAATAACATAACCAAAGAAAGCTTGTCCCTACAAAATCATATAGTTAGGCTATGCTTCATTTACGTCACACAAAATACTCCCATCATGCACAACCTCGATTTCAGCCAAGAAATTGGTTCATACTTTTAAACGGCTTTAGCTTTTTTCAACTCTCACACAATGCATGAGCGTAAGCCATGGATATAGCGCTATGGGTGGAGTAGAATATGATGATGGAGGCTGTGTGGAGAAGACAAAAAAAGGAGAAAGTCTCACATTGACTAGGTGTATCAAAGGGCTATGGAGATTCCCATTAATAGATATCAATGTGAGTGAGTAGGGATTGCCATGCAACGGATGCACTAGAGCTATAAATGTATGAAAGCTCAACAAAAGAAACTAAGTGGGTGCGCATCCAACTCGCTTGCTCACGAAGACCTAGGGCATTTTGAGGAAGCCCATCATTGGAATATACAAGCCAAGTTCTATAATGAAAAAATCCCACTAGTATATGAAAGTGACAACATAGGAGACTCTCTATCATGAAGATTATGGTGCTACTTTGAAGCACAAGTGTGGAAAAAGCATAGTAACATTGTCCATTCTCTCTTTTTCTCTCATTTTTTTGGTGGGCTTCTTTGGCCTTTTTTTATTTGGGCTTCTTTGGCCTCGTCTATTTTTTTGTAAAGTCCGAAGTCTCATCCCGACTTGTGGGGGAATCATAGTCTTCATCATCCTTTCCTCACTTGGGACAATGCTCTAATAATGAAGATCATCACACTTTTATTGATTTACAACTCAAGAATTACAACTCAACACTTAGAACAAAATATGACTCTATGTGAATGCCTCCGGCGGTGTACCGGGATATGCAATGAATCAAGAGTGACATGTATGAAAGAATTATGAAGGTGGCTTTACCACAAATACAATGTCAACTACATGATCATGCAAAAGCATTATGACAATGATGGAGCGTGTCATAATAAACGAAACGGTGGAAAGTTGCATGGCAATATATCTCGGAATGGCTATGGAAATGCCATAATAGCTAGGTATGGTGGCTGTTTTGAGGAAGATATAAGGAGGTTTATGTGTGATAGAGTGTATCTTATCACGGAGTTTGGATGCACCGGCGAAGTTTGCACCAACTCTCAAGGTGAGAAAGGGCAATGCACGGTACCGTAGAGGCTAGCAAATTGCGGAAAGGTAAGAGTGCGTATAATCCATGGACTCACATTAGTCATAAAGAACTCATATACTTATTGCAAAAGTTTATTAGACCTCGAAGCAAAGTACTACTATGCATGCTCCTAGGGGAAGGGTTGGTAGGAGTTAACCATCGCGCGATCGCGACCTCCACACATAAGGAAGGCCATCAAAGAGCACCTCATGCTACAAATTTGTTACACAACTTTTACCATACGTGCATGCTACGGGACTTGCCAACTTCAACACAAGTATTTCTCAATTTCATAATTACCCAACTAGCATGATTCTAATATCACCACCTCTATATCTCAAAACAATTATCAAGTATCAAATTGATCATAGTGTTTAATGCACTCTATATGATAGTTTTTATTATACCCAACTTGGATGCCCATCATATTAGGACTAAATTCATAACCAAAGCAAATACCATGATGTTCTAAAAGACTCTCAAAATAATATAAGTGAAGCATGAGAGATCAATAATTTCTATAAAATAAAACCACTGCCGTGCTCTAAAAAGATATAAGTGAAGCACTAGAGCAAAATTATCTAGCTCAAAAGATATAAGTGAAGCACATAGAGTATTCTAATAAATTCTGAATCATGCGTGTCTCTCCCAAAAGGTGTGTACAGCAAGGATGATTGTTTTAAACTAAAAATCAAAGACTCATATCATACAAGACGCTCCAAGCAAAACACATATCATGTGGAGAATAAAAATATAGTTCCAAGTAAAGTTACCGATAGACGAAGATGAAAGAGGGGATGCCTTCCGGGGCATCCCCAATCTTAGGCTTTTGGTTGTCCTTGAATTTATCTTGGAGTGCCTTGGGAATCCCCAAGCTTAGTATCTTGCCACTCCTTATTCCGTAGTCCATCAAATCTTTACCCAAAACTTGAAAACTTCACAACACAAAACTCAGCAGAAAATCTCATAACCTCCGTTAGTGCAAGAAAGAAAACCACTACTTAAGGTACTGTAATGAACTCATTATTTATTTATATTGGTGTTAAACCTACTGTATTCCAACTTCTCTATGGTTCATACCCCCCTATACTAGCCATAGGTTCATCAAAATAAGCAAACAACACACGAAAAACAGAATCTGTCAAAAACAGAACAGTCTGTAGCAATCTGTAACTTTCAAATACTTTTGTAACTCCAAAAGATCTGAAATAAACTGGTGGACGTGAGGAATTTGTCTATTAATAATATTCAAAAATAATAAACCTAAAATAACTCTCCAGTAAAACATGGCAGCTAATCTCGTGAGCACTAAAGTTTCTGGTTTTTACAGCAAGATCATAAAGACTTCACCCAAGTTTTCCCAAAGGTTCTACTTGGCACAAACACTAATTAAAACATAAAAACACATCTAAACAGAGGCTAGATGATTTATTTAATATTAAACAAGAACAAAAATCAAGGAACAAAAATAAAATTGGGCTGCCTCCCAACAAGCGCTATCGTTGAACGCCCCTAGTTAGGCATAAAAGCGAGGATAGATCTAGTGTTGCCATCTTTGGTATTCAATTCATAAGTGGCTCTCATAATAGATTCATAAGGTAATTTGATTTTATTTCTAGGAAAGTGTTCCACGCCTTTCCTTACTGGAAATTGGAACCTAATATGTCCTTCCTTCATATCAATAATTGCACCAATCATTCTAAGGAAAGGTCTACCAAGAATAATAGGACATGAAAGATTGCAATCTATATCAAGAACAATAAAATCTACGGGCACATAATTCCTATTTGCAACAATAAGAACATCATTAATTCTACCCATAGGTTTCTTAATAGTGGAATCCGCAAGGTGCAAGTTTAGAGAGCAATCATCAAATTCAGGGAAACCTAACACATCACACAAAGTTTTTGGTATCATGGAAACACTAGCACCCAAATCACACAAATCATAGAATTCATGATCTTTAATTTTAATTTTAATTGTAGGTTCCCACTCATCATAAAGTTTTCTAGGGATAGAAACTTCTAATTCAAGTTTTTCTTCATAAGATTGTGTCAAAGCATTAGCGATATGTTTGGTAAAAGCTTTATTTTGACTATAAGCATGAGGAGAATTCAACACGGATTGCAACAAGGAAATTCAATCTACTAAAGAAAAATTATCACAATTAAATTCCTTGAAATCCAAAATAGTGGGTTCATTGCTATGTAAAGTTTTGACCTCTTCAATCCCATGTTTATCAATTTTAGCATCTAGATTTAAAAACTCCAAATCATTGGGACGCCTTTCAACTAAAGTTGACTCATCTCCAGTCCCATTATTACCAAGATTCATATTGCAAAACAAAGATTTAATAGGGGACACATCAATCACTTTTAGATCTTCATCATTATTATCATGAGAATTAGAAGAACACGCTCTTACAAAGCATTCTTTCTTAGCACGCATTCTAGCGGTTCTTTCTTTGCACTCATCAATGGAAATTCTCATGGCTTTGAGAGACTCATTGATATCATGCTTAGGTGGAATAAATCTAAGTTTCAAAGAATCAACATCAAGAGAAATTCTATCCACCTTCCTAGCCAATTCATCAATCTTAGGCAATTTTTCTTCAAGCAAATCATTAAAATTCTTTTGAGAGATCATAAATTATTTAACACTAATCTCAAAATCAGAGGGCATCTTATTAAAATTTCCATAAGAGTTGTTGTAGGAATTACCATAATTATTAGAGGAATTACTAGGAAACGGCCTAGGATTAAAGTTTCCTCTATACGCATTGTTACCAAAATTATTCCTACCAACAAAGTTCACATCCATAGATTCATTATTATTCTCAATCAAAGTAGACAAAGGCATATCATTAGGATCAATAGGAGCACTCTTATTAGCAAACAATTTCATAAGTTCATCCATCTTTCCACTCAAAACATTAATCTCTTCTATTGCATGAACCTTTTTACTAGTAGATCTTTCGGTGTGCCATTGAGAATAATTAACCATAATATTTTCTAGGAGTTTGTAGCTTCTCATAAAGTGATTTCCATAAAAGTGCCTCCCGCGGCCGAATCTAAAAGATTTCTAGAAGCAAAATTCAATCCAAAATAATTTTTTTTGTATGATCATCCATAAATTTAAACCATGTGCAGGCCAATTGCGAATCATTAATTTCATCCTCTCCCAAGCTTGTGCAACATGTTCATGATCAAGTTGCTTAAAATTCATAATATCATTTCTAAGAGAGATGATCTTAGCGGGAGGAAAATACTTAGAGATAAAAGCATCTTTGCACTTATTCCATGAATCAATACTATTTTTAGGCAAAGACGAAAACCAAGTTTTAGCATAATCTCTAAGTGAAAACGGAAATATCTTCAGTTTAACAATATCATTATCCATGTCTTTCTTCTTTTGCATAGCGCACAAATCAACAAAGTTGTTTAGATGAGTAGCGGCATCTTCACTAGGAAGGCTGGAGAATTGATCTTTCATGATAAGATTCAACAAGGCAACATTAATTTCACAAGATTCAGCATCGGTAAGAGAAGAAATCAGAGTGCTAAGGAAATCATTATTGTTGGTATTGGAAAAATCACACAATTTAGTATTATCTTGAGCCATCGTGACAAGCAATCCAACACACAAGCACACAAAAAGGCAAGCGAAAAAGAGGCGGACGGGAAAGAGAGGGCGAATAAAATGGCAAGGATGAAGTGGGGGAGAGGAAAATGAGAGGCAAATGGAAAAAAATGTAATGCGAGGGAGAAGAGTTTGTGATGGGTACTTGGTATGTCTTGACTTGTGCGAAGACCTCCTCGGTAACAGCGACAGAAATCCTTCTTGCTACCTCTTGAGAATGCGTTGGTTTTTCCCTTGAAGAGGAAAGGGTGATGCATCAAAGTAGCGTAAGTATTTCCCTCAGTTTTGAGAACCAAGGTATCAATCTAGTAGGAGGCTACACTCCAAGTCCCTCATACCTACACAAACAAACAAGAACCTCGCAACCAACGCGATAAAGGGGTTGTCAATCCCTTCACGGGCACTTGCGAAAGTTAGATCTAATAGAGATAATAAGATAAGATAAATATTTTTGGTATTTTTATGATGTAGATTGAAAACTAAAGATTGCAAAATAAAGTAGATCAAAAACTTATATGATGGAAAATAGACCCGGGGGCCATAGGTTTCACTAGTGGCTTCTCTCAAGATAGCATAAGTATTATGGTGGATGAACAAATTACTGTCGAGCAATTGATAGAAAAGTGCATAGTTATGGGAATATCTAGGCATGATCATGTATATAGGCATCACGTCCGCAACAAGTAGATCGACTCCTGCCTGCATCTACTACTATTACTCCACACTTCGACCGCTATCCAGCATGCATCTAGAGTATTAAGTTCATAAGAACAGAGTAACACATTAAGCAAGATGACATGATGTAGAAGGATAAACTCAAGAAATATGATATAAACCCCATCTTTTTATCCTCGATGGCAACAATACAATACGTGCCTTGCTTCCCCTGCTGTCACTGGGAAACGACACCGCAAGATTGAACCCAAAGCTAAGCACTTCTCCCATTGCAAGAAAGATCAATCTAGTAGGCCAAACGAAACTGATAATTCGAAGAGACTTGCAAAGATAACCGATCATACATAAAATAATTAAGAGGAGATTCAAATATTTCTCATAGATAAACTTGATCATAAACCCACAATTCATCGGATCTTGACAAACACACCGCAAAAAGAGTTACATCGAATAGATCTCCAAGAAGATCGAGGAGAACATTATATTGAGATTCAAAGAGAGAGAAGAAGCCATCTAGCTAATAACTATGGACCCGAAGGTGTGTGGTAAACTACTCACAACTCATCAGGGAGGCTATGGTGTTGATGTAGAATCCCTCTATGATCGATTCCCCCTTCGGCAAAGTGCCGGAAAAGGCTCCAAGATGGGATCTCCCGGGAACAAAAGGTTACGGTGGTGAAAATAGGGTTTCGTGGTGCTCCTGGATGTTTTCGGGGTATATAGATATATATAGGCGAAGGAAGTCGGTCAGGGGAGCCACAAGGGGCCCACGAGGGTGGGGGGCGTGCCCACCCCCCTAGGGCGCGCCCTCCTGCCTCGTGGCTTCCTCGTCTGCTTCTTGACGTCCATGCTACCTCTTGAGCATGCACTTTTTTTCCTTGAAGAGGAAAGGTCATGCAGGAAAGTAGCATAAGTATTTCCCTCGGTTTTTGAGAACCAAGGTATCTATCCAGTAGGAGGCTCCTCAAAAGTCCCATGCACCTACACAAACAAATAAGAACCTCACAACCAACGCGATAAAAGGGTTGTCAATCCCTTCACTGTAACTTGAGAAAGTGAGATCTGATAGAGATAATAAGATAAGATAAATAGTTTTGGTATTTTTATGATATAGATTGGAAAATACAAGATGCAAATAAAAGTAGATGGAAAACTTGTGTGATAAAAGATAGACCCGGGGGCCATAGGTTTCACTAGTGGCTTCTCTCAAGATAGCATAAGTATTACGGTGGGTGAACAAATAATTGTCGAGCAATTGATAGAAAAGTGCATAGTTATGGGAATATCTAGGCATGATCATGTATATAGGCATCACGTCCGCAACAAGTAGATCGACTCCTGCCTGCATCTACTACTATTACTCCACACATTGACCGACTCCTGCCTGCATCTAGAGTATTAAGTTCATAAGAACAGAGTAATGCATTAAGCAAGATGACATGATGTAGAGGGATAAACTCAAGCAATATGATATAAACACCATCTTTTTATCCTCGATGGAAACAATACAACCCTGCTGTCACTGGGAAAGGACACCGCAAGATTGAACCCAAAGCTAAGCACTTCTCCCATTGCAAGAAAGATCAATGTAGTAGGCCAGACCAAACTAATAATTCGAAGAGACTTGCAAAGATAACCAATCATACATAAAAGAATTCAGAGGAGATTCAAATATTTCTCATAGATAAACTTGATCATAAACCCACAATTCGTCGGATCTCGACAAACGCACCGCAAAAAGAGTTACATCAAATAGGTCTCCAAGAAGATCAAGGAGAACTTTGTATTGAGATTCAAACAGAGAGAAGAAGCCATCTAGCTAATAACTATGGACCCGAAGGTCTGTGTTAAACTACTCACAACTCATCGAAGAGGACTTGGTGATGATGGAGAGGCCCTTCGTGGTCGATTCCCCCTCGGGCGGGGCGCCGGCAAAGGCTCCAAGATGGGATCTCGCAGATAAAGAAGGTTGCGGTGGTGGAAATAGTTTTTCGTGGTGCTCCTGGATGTTTTCGGGGTCCATGGATATATATAGGAGGAAGAAGTATGTCGGTTGACGCTCGAGGGGCCCACAAGGGTGGGGGGCGTGCCCACCACCTTAGGGCGCATCGGGCACCCTCGTGGCCGCCTCGTTCGCTTCTTGACGTCCACTCCAAGTCTCTTGGATTGCGTTTGTTCCAAAAAGATCGCTCCCGAAGGTTTCATTCTGTTTGGACTCTGTTTGATATTCCTTTCCTTCGAAACACTGAAATAGGCAAAAAAACAGCAATTCGGGCCGGGCCTCCGGTTAGTAGGTTAGTCCCAAAAATGATAAAAAAGTGTAGAGTAAAGTCCATAAACATCTAAAACAGGTAATATAATAGCATGGAACAATCAAAAATTATAGATGCGTTGGAGACGTATCAAGCATCCCCAAGCTTAATTCGTGCTCATCCTCGAGTAGGTAAATGATAAAAACAGAATTTTTGATGTGGAATGCTACCTAGCATAATTCTCAATCTAATTTTCTTTATTGTCGCATGATTGTTCAGATTCAAATGATTCAAGATAAAAGCTTATAAAACATAAAAATAGTAATACTTGAAGCATACTAACAAATAATCATGTCTTATCAAAATAGCATAGCCAAAGAAAGCTTATCCCTACAAAATCATATAGTTAGGCCATGCTTCATTTTCATCACACAAAATACTCCCACCATGCACAACCCCGATTTCAGCCAAGCAATTGGTTCATACTTTTTAACGCGCTTCAGCTTTTTCAACTCTTACACAATACATGAGCGCAAGCCATGGACATAGCACTATATGTGGTATATGGTGGTGGTTATGAAGACAAAAAGGGAGAAGATAGTCTCACATCAACTAGGCGTATCAACGAGCTATGGAGATGCCCATTAATAGATATCAATGTGAGTGAGTAGGGAGTGCCATGCAAAGGATGCACTAGAGCTATAAATATATGAAAGCTCAACAAAAGAAACTAACCGAGTGTGCATCCAACTTGCTTGCTCACGAAGACCTAGGGCGCATTGAGGAAGCCCATCATTGGAATATACAAGCCAAGTTCTGTAATGAAAAATTCCCACTAGTATATGAAAGTGACGACATAGGAGACTCTCTATCATGAAGATCATGGTGCTACTTTGAAGCACAAGTGTGGAAAAAAGATAGTAGCATTATCCCTTGTCTCTTTTGTCTCATTTCATTTTTTTATTTGGTGGGCTTCTTTGGCCTCTTTTTTTGTATGCGCTTCTTTCGCCTCTTTTATTTTTATAAAGTCTGAAGTCTCATCCCGACTTGTGGGGGAATCATAGTCTTCATCATCCTTTCCTCACTTGGGTCAATGCTCTAATAATGAAGATCATCACACTTTTATTGATTTACAACTCAATACTTAGAACAAAATATCACTCTATGTGAATGCCTCCAGCGGTGTACCGGGATATGCAATGAATCAAGAGTGACATGTATGAAAAAAATTATGAAGGTGGCTTTGCCAAAAATACGATGTCAACTACATGATCATGCAAAGAGCAATATGACAATGATGGAGCTTGTCATAATAAACGAAACGGTGGAAAGTTGCATGGCAATATATCTCGGAATGGCTATGGAAATGCCATAATAGGTAGGTATGGTGGCTGTTTTGAGAAAGGTAAATAATGGGTGCATGATACCCGCGAAGGTTGCGTGGCATAATAAAGGCTAGCAAAGTGGAAGGGTAAGTGTGCGTATATCCATGGACTCACTTTAGTCATAAAGAACTCATATACTTATTGCAAAAGTCTACTTGCCCTCGAAGCAAAGTACTACTACGCATGCTCCTAGGGGAAGGGTTGGTAGGAGTTAACCATCGCGCAATCCCGACCTCCACTCATAAGGAAGGCAAATAAAAGAGCACCCCATGCAACAAATTTGTCACACAACTTTTACCATACGTGCATGCTATGGGACTTGCCAACTTCAACACAAGTATTTCTCAATTTCATAATTACCCAACTAGCATGACTCTAACATTACCACCTTTATATCTCAAAACAATTATCAAGCATCAAATTGATCATAGTATTTAATGCACTTTCTATGATAGTTTTTATTATACCCAACTTGGATGCTCTTCATTCTAGGACCAAATTTATAACCATAGAAAATACCATGATGTTCTAAAATACTTTAAAAATAATATAAGTGATGCATGAGAGATCAACAATTTCTTCAAAATAAAGCCACCACCGTGCTCTAGAAAATATAAGTGAAGCACATAGAGTATTCTAATAAATTCTAAATCACATGGGTCTCTCCCAAAAGGTGTGTACAACAAGGATGATTGTGGTAAACTGAAAAGCAAAGACTCATATCATACAAGACGCTCCAAGCAAAACACATACCATGTGGCGAATAAAAATATAGCTCCAAGTAAAGTTACCGATAGATGAAGACGAAAGAGGGGATGCCTTTCG
Source organism: Triticum dicoccoides (assembly GCF_002162155.2). Lineage (NCBI taxonomy): Eukaryota > Viridiplantae > Streptophyta > Magnoliopsida > Poales > Poaceae > Triticum > Triticum dicoccoides. The sequence continues at coordinate 125,512,293 of NC_041393.1, forward strand.
GGGCATACCCAAGCCTAGGCTTTTGGTTGTCCTTGAATATCTTGGGGTGCCATGGTAATCCCCAAGCTTAGGCTTTTTCCACTCCTTATTCCATAGTCCATCAAATCTTTACCCAAAACATGAAAACTTAACAACACAAAACTCAACAGGAAATCTCATAAGCTCCGTTAGTGCAAGAAAGAAAAACCACCACATAACGTACTTTAATGGACTCATTATTTATTTATATTGGTGTTAAACCTACCGTATTCCAACT
>NC_041393.1:125513083-125527186 GCF_002162155.2 Triticum dicoccoides
TTCATCAAAATAAGCAAACAACACACGGAAACAGAATCTGTCAAAAACAGAACAGTCTGTAGCAATCTGTAACTTTTGAATACTTCTGGAACCTTAAAAATCCTACCAAAATAGTAAGTCCTAGGTAATTTGTCTATTGATCTACTGAAAAAAGAATCAACACAAAATCACGTTTCTGTGATTTACTGATTGTTTTCTCGTGAGCGCAAAGTTTCTGTTTTTCAGCAGAATCAAATTAAGTTTCACCCAAGATGATCCTATAGGTTCTACTTGGCACAAACACTAATTAAAATATAAAACCACATCTAATCAGAGGCTAGATTAATTATTTATCACTAAACAGGAACAAAAAGCAAGGAACAAAAATAAAATTGGGTTGCCTCCCAACAAGCGCTATCGTTTAGCGCCCCTAGCTAGGCATAAAAGCGAGAATATATCTAAGTATTGTCATCTTTGGCATTCAATTCATAAGTGGCTCGCATAATAGATTCGTAAGGTAGTTTAATTTTGTTTCTAGGAAAGTGTTCCATGCATTTCCTTAATGTAAATTGGAATCTAATATTTCCTTCCTTCATATCAATAATTGCACCGATCGTTCTAAGGAAAGGCCTACCAAGAATAATAGGAAATGAAAGATTGCAATCTATATCAAGAACGATAAAATCTACGGGCACATAATTCCTATTGGAAATAATAAGAACATCATTGATCCTTCCCATAGGTTTCTTAATGGTAGAATCCGCAAGGTGCAAGTTTAGAGAGCAATCATCAAATTCACGGAAACCAAGCATATCACATAAAGTTTTTGGAATCGTGGAAACACTAGCACCCAAATCACACAAAGCATAGCATTCATGATCTTTTATTTTAATATTTATTGTATGTTCCCACTCATCATAAAGTTTTCTAGGGATAGAAACTTCTAATTCAAGTCTTTCTTCATAAGATTGCATCAAAGCATCAACGATATGTTTAGTAAAAGCTTTATTTTGGCTATAAGCACGAGGATAATTCAACACGGATTGCAACAAGGAAATACAATCTATTAAATAACAATTATCATAATTAAATTCCATGAAATCGAAAGTAGTGGGTTCATTGCTATGTAAAGTTTTAATCTCTCCAATCCCACTTTTACCAATTTTAGCATCAAGATCAAAATACTCCAAATCATCGAAACACCTTTTAACTAAAGTTGATTCACTTCCAGTCCCATCATTATTAAGATTCATATTGCAAAACAAAGATTTAATAGGAGACACATCAATAACTTTTATATCTTCATCATTATTTTCATGAAAACTAGAAGAACACGCTCTTACAAAGCAATCTTTCTTAGCACGCATCCTAGCGGTTCTTTCTTTGCACTCATCAATGGAAATTCTCATAGCTTTGAGAGACTCATTGATATCATGCTTAGGTGGAATAGATCTAAGTTTCAAAGAATCAACATCAAGAGAAATGCTATCCACGTTCCTAGCCAATTCATCAACTTTAAGCAATTTTTCTTCAAGCAAAGCATTGAAATTCTTTTGAGAATTCATAAATTCTTTAACACTAATCTCAAAATCATAGGGCATCTTATTAAAATTTCCATAAGAGTTGTTGTAGGAATTACCATTATTATTAGAGGAATTACTAGGAAACGGCCTAGGATTAAAGTTTCCTCTATACGCGTTGTTACCAAAATTATTCCTACCAACAAAATTCATGTCCAAAGATTCATTATTATTATCAATCAAAGTAGACAAAGGCATATCATTAGGATCAATAGGAGCACTCTTAGTAGCAAAAAATTTCATAAGTTCATCCATCTTTCCACTCAAAATATTAATTTCTTCTATAGCATGAACCTTTTTACTAGTAGATCTTTCGGTGTGCCATTGAGAATAATTAACCATAATATTATCAAGGAGTTTTGTAGCTTCTCCTAAAGTTATTTCCATAAAAGTGCCTCCCGCGGCCGAATCTAAAAGATTTCTAGAAGGAAAATTCAATCCGGCATAAAAAAATTGTATGATCATCCATAATTCAAACCATGAGTAGGGCAATTGCGAATCATTAATTTCATTCTTTCCCAAGATTGTTCCACATGCTCATGATCAAGTTGTTTAAAATTCATAGTATCATTTCTAAGAGAGATAATCTTAGCGGGAGGAAAATACTTAGAGATAAAAGCATCTATGCACTTATTACATGAGTCAATACTATTTTTAGGCAAACACGAAAACGAAGTCTTAGCATGATCTCTAAGTGAAAACGGAAATAACTTAAATTTAACAATATCATTATCCGTATCTTTCTTCTTTTGCCTATCACACAAATCCAAAAAGTTTTTTAGACGAGTAGCGCCATTTTCACTAGGAAGGCCGGAGAATTGTTCTTTCATAACAAGATTCAACAAAGCAGCATTGATTTCACAAGATTCAACATCATTAAGAGGAGCAATCGGAGTGCTAAGGAAATCATTATTATTGGTATTGGATAAATCACACAATTTGGTATTATCTTGAGCCATTGTGACAAGCAATCCAACACACAAGCACACAAAAGGCAAGCGAAAAAGAGGAGAACGGGAAAGAGAGGGCGAATAAAATGGCACGGGTGAAGTGGGGGAGAGGAAAACGAGAGGCAAATGGCAAATAATGTAATGCGAGGGAGATGAGTTTGTGATGGGTATTTGGTATGTCTTGACTTGAGCGAAGACCTCCCGGCAACGGCACCAGAAATCCTTCTTGCTACCTCTTGAGCATGCTTTGGTTTTTCCCTTGAAGAGGAAAGGGTGATGCATAAAAGTAGCATAAGTATTTCCCTCAGTTTTTGAGAACCAAGGTATCAATCCAGTAGGAGGCTCCTCAAAAGTCCCATGCACCTACACAAACAAACAAGAACCTCGCAACCAACACGATAAAGGGGTTGTCAATCCCTTCACGGTAACTTGCAAAAGTGAGATCTCTTAGAGATAATAAGATAAGATAAATACTTTTGGTATTTTTATGATATAGATTGGAAAATAAAAGATGCAAATAAAAGTAGATGGAAAACTTGTATGATAAAAGATAGACCCGGGGGCCATAGGTTTCACTAGTGGCTTCTCTCAAGATAGCATAAGTATTACGGTGGGTGAACAAATTAATGTCGAGCAATTGATAGAAAAGTGCATATTTATGAGAATGTCTAGGCATGATCATGTATATAGGCATCACGTCCGCAACAAGTAGATCGACTCCTGCCTACATCTACTACTATTACTCCACACATCGACCGACTCCTGCCTGCATCTAGAGTATTAAGTTCATGAGAACAGAGTAACGCATTATGCAAGATGTCATGATGTAGAGGGATAAACTCAAGCAATATGATATAAACCCCATATTTTTATCCTCGATGGCAACAATACAATACGTGCCTTGCTGCCCCTGTCGTCACTGGGAAAGGACACCGCAAGATTGAACCCAAAGCTAAGCACTTCTCCCATTGCAAGAAAGATCAATCTAGTAGGCCAAACCAAACTGATAATTCAAATAGACTTGCAAAGATAACCAATCATACATAAAAGAATTCAGAGGAGATTCAAATATTTCTCATACATAAACTTGATCATAAACCCACAATTCATCGGATCTCGACAAACACACCGCAAAAACAGTTACATCGAATAGATCTCCAAGAAGATCAAGGAGAACTTTGTATTGAGATTCAAAGAGAGAGAAGAAGACATCTAGCTAATAACTATGGACCCAAAGGTCTGTGGTAAACTACTCACAACTCATCGAAGAGGCCTTGGTGATGATGGAGAAGCCCTCCATGGTCGATTCCCCCTCCGGCGGAGCACCGACGAAGGCTCCAAGATGGGATCTCGCGGATACAGAAGGTTGCGGCGGTGGAAATAGTTTTTCGTGGTGCTCCTGGATGTTTTCGGGGTCCATGGATATATATAGGAGGAAGAAGTATGTCGGTTGACGCTCGAGGGGCCCACGAGGGTGGGGGGCGTACCGGGCACCCTCGTGGTCGCCTCATTCGCTTCTTGACATCCACTCCAAGTCTCTTGGATTGCGTTTGTTCCAAAAGGATCGCTCCCGAAGGTTTCATTCCGTTTGGACTCCGTTTGATATTCCTTTCCTTCGAAACACTGAAATAGGCAAAAAAAAACAGCAATTCGGGCTGGGCCTCCGGTTAGTAGGTTAGTCCCAAAAATGATATAAAAGTGTAGAGTAAAGCCCATAAACATCCAAAACGGGTAATATAATAGCATGGAACAATAAAAAATTATAGATACATTGGAGACGTATTAGTACACTCCAAGTCTCGTGGATTGCGTTTGTTCCAAAAATAACTCTCCTGAAGGTTTCATTCCGTTTGGACTCCGTTTGATATTCCTTTTCTGCGAAACACTGAAACAGGCAAAAAAAACAGCAATTTGGGCTGGGCCTCCGGTTAATAGGTTAGTCCCAAAAATGATATAAAAGTGTTTAGTAAAGCCCATAAACATCCAAAACAGGTAATATAATAGCATGGAACAATCAAAAATTATAGATACATTGGAGACGTATCAGCTGTCCTCTCCTCCAACTCCCTCTCCCTCTGCGCCACCTGCCTGTTTGCCTCCGCCAAAAGCTCCTGGGACCTAGCCTCAATGGCGAGCTCCATTGGGCGTGGTCGAGGCCACATCTCAGGAAGAGACCTCGTCTGGCTCTTCTTGATCTCCGGGAGACTTCTAGGACAACGTATCAGTCCATCCCCAATGGCTACCGAGCCATGTTTCCTCCCGTCACAAGATAGCATCACGAGCTCAGGATCAAAAGGACTCTAGCTCAGGTTGAAGTCCTCCCCTTTCATCGCCTTCCCAAAGTATCTATACCTCACAAGCTTGTTGTGTGAGGAGATGTTGGTGAAGCTCTCTGGATGATCAAGGTCATCATTTGAGAATTCCTTGGCCTTCTTGTACGGAGCACTATGGGCCATGTCATATAGGTCATACAGCGGTGGAACCTCCTTCTTGTTGTGTCGCGCCTAAAAGAGAGGAACAAAATATTAGTCAAGGGCTCAAGCTAGCATGAAGAATGAAATTGCATGAATTGCTAAGGGCTCAAACCACATACGCAGTGATCCCCGTACTCAACCAGGTTGGAGCTCCCTTGATGGTGTGGCATGCCTTGTATTTGGGCACACTTATCCCTGGCCTTGTTGTGGACGGCTAGCCATTGGGGAGAGCACCACTCATCCACCAACCTCTCCCAACAGTCCATCCTATCCGCACACCATCTCGGGGGCACCTAGTTAGACAAAGAGAAATTTCAGCGCTATGCCTACGAATCAAATCAAGGAAACTAAGTATAAGGCCTTAAAAATAGGTAATTACCTTCATGTACTTCTCTCAGACACTTTCCGTGACACTTCTTCTTGGCCCTCCTGATGTTAGTCGAGGCGTAGTAGTCTCAAACAGCCTGCACCCGAGCCTCGTGCCGTAAGTTCTGAAGTAGGCACTTGCACTCGGCTTCGAGAACCATAGCCGTGTCCGCCTCGTGTTCCTCAAGACACCTGTAGAAGGTCTGCAATCAAATAAGACAACACTGATTAGTACAATCACTAGGGACTGTTGATTTTTAATTATGTAAAGGAGAAATTACCCAAAACTGCCATCTCACAATGTCGGCCACCGTCTCACACACGACTCCGTTGACCCTTTCCTCCGACGGGGCCGGGGCAGCCTCGTACATCTCCCAAGTCAGTGCTAGTTGTGGAACCTCACCCTCACCGGGCAATGTGACCCACCCCGGGAAGTGGTGCCGGCAAAGCACATGAAGGACCTGGTTGGGCCTACGGACACCAGTGGCGTGTATCCAACCCCTGCAGTATGACAAGGCCAACACATTAGATATTAATTTGGAGAAACATGAAGGCAGAAGGTTAAAAAAAAGAGTAAATGCACTTACTTCTCCCCGTTAGGCTCAATCAACCACCTCTGGTCGTGGGTCGCCGACACAGACGGGAGCTTTGTATCACCATGCTGGTAGACCTTCTTGCCCCCCTCAAACAGCCCGCCCTCGTTGTAGCTATTGTCAGAAAAGGTGTCCTCGCCACCATCAGCATGGCCACTAGTCTTCGGAGTCACGTGCGACGCAGACTCTGGGACCCAAGTCTCCTGGGACGAAGACTCTGGGACCTGAGTCTCGTTGGACGTAGGCTCGGTGACCCAAGGCTCGTCGGCCCGAGGCTTGTGGACTGGAGTCCAAGACGGGTCCACCTGAGACGGAGTGATACGTCTCCAACGTATCTACCATTTTTGATTGTTCCATGCTATTATATTATCTGTTTTGGATGTTTAATGGGATTTACTAAGAATTTTTATACTATTTTTGGGACTAACCTATTTAACCGAAGGCCCAGTGCAAATTGTTGTTTTTTACCTATTTCAGTGTTTCGCAGAAAAGGAATATCAAATGGAGTCCAAATGGAATGAAACCTTCGGGAGAGTTATTTTTGGAACAAACGTGATCCAGAGGACTTGGACTGGACGTCAAGAAAGAAGCGAGGAGGCCACGAGGCAAGGAGGCGCGCCTGCCCCCCTGGGCGCACCCCCCACCCTCGTGGGCCCCTCGGAGCTCCACTGACCTACTTCTTCCTCCTATATATACCCATATACCCCGAAAACATCGAGGATCGCAATAGATCAGGAATTTCGCCGCCGCAAACCTCTGTATCCACCAAAAACCAATTGGGATCCTGTTTCGGCACCTTGCCGGAGGGGGGATCCCTCACCGGTGGCCATCTTCATCATCCCGGGGCTCTCCATGACAAGGAGGGAGTAGTTCACCCTCGGGGCTAAGGGTATGTGCCAGTAGATATGTGTTTGATCTCTATCTCTCTCGTGTTCTTGATGTGGCACGATCTTGATTTACCGTGATCTTTGCTATTATAGTTGGATCTTATTATGCTTCTCCCCCTCTACTCTCTTGTAATGGATTGAGTTTTCCCTTTGAAGTTATCTTATCAGATTGAGTCTTTAAGTATTTGAGAACACTTGATGTATGTCTTGCGTGGGATACCCGTGGTGACAATGGGGTATTCTATTGATTCACTTGATGTATGTTTTGGTGATCAACTTGCGGGTTCAGTGACCTTGTGAACTTATGCATAGGGGTTGGCACACATTTTCGTCTTGACTCTCCGGTAGAAACTTTGGGGCACTCTTTGAAGTATTTTGTGTTGGTTGAATAGATGAATCTAAGATTGTGTGATGCATATCGTATAATCAGGCCCACGGATACTTGAGGTGACATTGGAGTATCTAGGTGACATTAGGGTTTTGGTTGATTTCTGTCTTAAGGTGTTATTCTAGGACGAACTCTATGATACATCAAACGGAAAGAATAGCTTTGTGTTATTTTACTACGGACTCTTGAATAGATCGATCAGAAAGGATAACTTTGAGGTGGTTTCGTACCCTACAATAATCTCTTTGTTTGTTCTCCGCTATTAGTGACTTTGGAGTGACTCTTTGTTGCATGTTGAGGGATAGTTATATGATCCAGTTATGTTATTATTGTTGAGAGAACTTGCACTAGTGAAAGTATGAATCTTAGGCCTTGTTTCCTAGCATTGCAATACCGTTTACGCTCACTTTTATCATTAGTTACCTTGCTGTTTTTATAATTTCAGATTACAAAAACCTATATCTACCATCCATATTACACGTATATCACCATCTCTTCGCCGAACTAGTGCACCTATACAATTTACCATTGTATTGGGTGTGTTGGGGACACAAGAGACTCTTTGCTATTTGGTTGCAGGGTTGTTTGAGAGAGACCATCTTCATCCTACGCCTCCCACGGATTGATAAACCTTAGGTCATCCACTTGAGGGAAATTTGCTACTGTCCTACAAACCTCTGCACTTGGAGGCCCAACAACGTCTACAAGAAGAAGGTTGCGTAGTAGACATCAAGATCTTTTCTGGCGCTGTTGCCGGGGAGGTGAGTGCTTGAAGGTATATCTTTAGATCTTGCAGTCGAGTCTTTTAGTTTCTTGGTTTATCACTAGTTTAGTCTATAAAAGAAAACTAAAAAATGGAATTAAGGGTGCCTCTTATGCTTCATCTTTTTAATGTCTTTCGTGAAAATGATGGGAAGGAAAATTGTGCTCAAGTACTAGAGGAAGAATTACATAGAATGCTTGACATAAAATATGTGAATGATGAGCATGATTGCAATGTTGTTAGTATGAATTCTTTGAATACCTATGATGCTAATGATATGCAAAGCCACAAGCTTGGGGATGCTATGTTTGATAAAGATGATATTTTTTGTCCCCCAAGTTTTGATGAGAAAATTTATTATGATGAAAGCATGCCTCCTATTTATGATGATTATATTGATGAAAGTGGATTTGGAGAGGTCATGACTTTATTTAGTGATGAATCCACTATTTTGGAAGAGGTTCCAATTGATTATGAGAACAAAGTTGCTATCTATGATGATTATTGTGATGGCTTGTATGCTATTAAGAATAATGATAACCATGAAACTTGTCATCATGATTTTAGTTTTCAATTGGATTATGCCTCACATGATAGTTATTTTGTTGAGTTTGCTCCAACTACTATTGATGAGAATAAATTTGCTTATGTGGAGAGTAGTAAAATTTCTATGCAAGTAGATCATGAAAAGAATGCTTTATGTGCTGGTTATATGGTTAAATTCATTCATGATGGTACTGAAAATTATTATGAGAGAGGATCATACGCTTCTACATATTGCAATAATATCAAGTTTCCTCTCTATGTGTTGAAAATCTTGAAGATTTGCTTGTTTTGCCTTCCTATGCTAGTTGATTATTGTTCCCATAAGTTGTTTGCTCACAAAATCCCTATGTATAGGAAGTGGCTTAGGCTTAAATATGTTAGTCATATTCTTCATGATGCTCTCTTTATGTTTCAATTCTTATCCTTTTATGTGAGCATCATTGAAATCATCATGCCTAGCTAGGGGCGTTAAAAGATAGCGCTTGTTGGGAGGCAACCCAATTTTATTTTTGTTCTTTGATTTTTGCTCCTGTTTAGTAATAAATAATTCATCTAGACTCTGGTTAGATGTGGTTTTATGTTTTAATTAGTCTTTGTGCCAAGTAGAACCTTTGAGAAGACTTGGGTGAAGTCTTTGTGAACTTGCTGTAAAAAACAGAAACTTTAGCGCTCACGAGATTAGCTGCCATTTTTTACTCGAGAGTGATTCTAGGTTGACTCTTTTTGCAGATGATTAATAGACAAAGTCCTCATGTCCACCAATTTATTTCAGAATTTTTGGGTTACAGAAGTACTCGAGAGTTACAGATTACTACAGAATGTTCTGTTTTTGACAGATTCTGTTTTCTATGTGTTGTTTGCTTATTTTGATGAATCTATGAGTAATATTGGAAGGTATGAACCATAGAGAAGTTGGAAACATTATATATTACACCAATATGAATTTAGAATGAGTTCATAATAGTACCTAAGTGGTGATTTATTTTCTTATACTAATGGAGCTTACAAGTTTTCTGTTAAGTTTTGTGTTGTGAAGTTTTCACGTTTTGGGTAAAGATTCGATGGACTATGGAATAAGGAGAGAAAAGAACCTAAGCTTGGGGATTCTCAAGGCACCCCAAGGTAATATTCAAGGACAGCCAAGATCCTAAGCTTGGGTATGCCCCGGATGGCGTCCCCTCTTTCGTCTTCATTCATCAGTAACTTTACTTGGAGCTATATTTTTATTCACCACATGATATGTGTTTTGCTTGGAGTGTCATTTTGTTTTATTTTATTTTACTTGATGTTTGAATAATATCCCAAGATCTTAAATTCTTAAATGTTAGAGAGTCTTCACATAGTTGCATAATTATTTGACTACTCATTGATCTTCACTTATATCTTTTGGAGTAGTTTGTCATTTGCTCTAGTGCTTCACTTATATCTTTTTAGAGCACGGTGGTGGTTTTATTTTGAAGAAATAGATGAACTCTCATACTTCACTTATATTATTTTGAGAGTCTTAAACATCATGGTAATTTGCTTTGGTTATAAAATTAGTCCTAATATGATGGGCATCCAAGAAGGATATAATAAAAACTTTCATATGAAGTGCATTGAATACTATGAAAAGTTTGATTCTTTATGATTTTTTTGAGACATGAGGATGGTGATATTAGAGTCATGCTAGTTGATTAATTGTGAATTTGAGAAATACTTGTGTTGGAGTTTGCAAGTCCCGTAGCATGCACGTATGGTAACCGTTGTGTAACAAATTTGAAGCATGAGGTATTTCTTTGATTGTCATCCTTTGTGTGGAGGTTGGGATCGTGCGATGGTTAACTCCTACCAACCCTTCCCCTAGGAGCATGCGTGTAGTGCTTGGTTTTGATGACTTGTAGATTTTTGCAATAAGTATGTGAGTTCTTTATGACTAATGTTGAGTCCATGGATTATACGCACTCTCACCTTTCCATCATTGCTAGCCTCTTCGATACCATGCATTGCCCTTTCTCACCTTGATAGTTGGTGCAAACTTTGCCGGTGCATCCAAACCCCGTGATATGATACGCTCTATCACACATAAACCTCCTTATATATTCCTCAAAACAGCCACCATACCTACCTATTATGGCATTTCCATAGCCATTCCGAGATATATTGCCATGCAACTTTCCACCATTTCATTTATTATGACAGGTTTCATCATTGTCATATTGGCTTGCATGATCATGTAGTTGACATAATATTTGTGGCAAAGCCACCATGCATAATTTTTCATACATGTCACTCTTGATTCATTGCCCATCCCGATACACCGCCCGAGGCACTCATATAGAGTCATATTTTGTTCGAGTTGTAATTCATGAGTTGCAAACAAATAGAAGTGTGATGATCATCATTATTAGAGCATTGTCCCTTGAAAAAAAAGAAAAAAGAAAGGCCAAATAAAAAAAAGAGAAAGGCCAAAAAAAGGGAAGGCCCAAAAAAAAGAAAAAAAGAAAAAAAGGGGACAATCTTACTATCCTTTTTCCACACTTGTGCTTCAAAGTAGCACCATGACCTTTATGATAGAGAATCTCTTATTTTGTCACTTTCATATACTAGTGGGAATTTTTCATTATAGAACTTGGCTTGTATATTCCAACAATGGGCTTCCTCAAATGCCCTAGGTCTTCATGAGCAAGCAAGTTTGATGCACACCCACTTAGTTTTTTTTTGTTGAGCTTTCATACATTTATAGCTCTAGTGCATCCGTTGCATGGCAATCCCTACTCCTTGCATTGACATTAATTGATGGGCATCTCCCTAGCCCGTTGATTAGCCGCGTCAATGTGAGACTTTCTCTTTTTTGTCTTCTCCACACAACCCCCATCATCATACTCTATTCCACCTATAGTGCTATATCCATGGCTCACGCTCATGTATTGCGTGAAAGTTAAAAAACTTTGAAAAGGCTAAAGCATGAAACAATTGCTTGGCTGAAGCTGAGATTGTGCATGATTTGGATATTTTGTGTGACGAAGATGGAGCATAGCCAAACTATATGATTTTGTAGGGATGAAGTTTTTTTGGCCATGCTATTTTGAGAAGACATAATTGCTTTGTTAGTATGCTTGAAGTATTATTTTTTATGTCAATATTAAACTTTTGTCTTGAATCTTATGAATCTGAATATTCTTGCCACAATAGAGAAGATTACATTGATAAATATGTTACGTAGCATTCCACATCAAAAATTCTGTTTTTATCATTTACCTACTCGAGGACGAGTAAGAATTAAGCTTGGGGATGCTTGATATGTCTCCAATGTATCTATAATTTTTTATTGTTCCATGCTATTATATTATCTGTTTTGAATGTTTAATGGGCTTTACTAAGCACTTTTATATTATTTTTGGGACTAACCTATTTAACCGAAGGCCTAGTGCAAATTGTTATTTTTTTGCCTATTTCAATGTTTCGCAGAAAAGGAATATCAAACGGAGTCCAAACGGAATGAAACCTTCAGGAGAGTTATTTTTGGAACAAACGTGATCCAGAGGACTTGCAGTGGACGTCAAGAAATAAGCAAGGAGGCCACGAGGCAGGGAGGCGCGCCTGCCCCCCTGGGCGAGCCCCCCACCCTCGTGGGCCCCTCACAACTCCACCGACCTATTTCTTCCTCCTATATATACCCATATATCCCGAAAACATCTAGGAGCACAATAGATTGGGAGTTCCGCCGCCGCAAGCCTCTGTATCCACCAAAAACCAATCGGGACCCTGTTTCGGCACCCTGCTGGAGGGGGGATCCCTCACCGGTGGCCATCTTCATCATCCCCGCGCTCTCCATGACGAGGAGGGAGTAGTTCACCCTCGGGGCTGAGGGTATGTACCAGTAGCTATGTGTTTGATCTCTCTCTCTCTCTCTCTCTCTCGTGTTCTTGATGTGGCACGATCTTGATGTACCACGAGCTATGCTATTATAGTTGGATCTTATGATGCTTCTCCCCCTCTACTCTCTTGTAATGGATTGAGTTTTCCCTTTGAAGTTATCTTATCGGATTGAGTCTTTAAGGATTTGAGAACACTTGATGTATGTCTTGCGTGGGATACCCGTGGTGACAATGGGGTATTCTATTGATTCACTTGATGTATGTTTTGGTGATCAACTTGCGGGTTCAGTGACCTTGTGAACTTATGCATAGGGGTTGGCACACATTTTCGTCTTGAATCTCCGGTAGAAACTTTTGGGCACTCTTTGAAGTACTTTGTGTTGATTGAATAGATGAATCTGAGATTGTGTGATGCATATCGTATAATCATGCCCATGGATACTTGAGGTGACATTGGAGTATCTAGGTGACATTAGGGTTTTGGTTTATTTCTGTCTTAAGGTGTTATTCTAGTACGAACTCTATGATAGATCGAACGAGAATAATAGCTTTGTGTTATTTTACTACGGACTCTTGAATAGATCGATCAGAAAGGATAACTTTGAGGTGGTTTCGTACCCTACAATAATCTCTTCGTTTGTTCTCCGCTATTAGTGACTTTGGAGTGACTCTTTGTTGCATGTTGAGGGATAGTTATATGATTCAGTTGTGTTATTATTGTTGAGAGAACTTGCACTAGTGAAAGTATGAATCTTAGGCCTTGTTTCCTAGCATTGCAATACTGTTTACGCTCACTTTTATCATTAGTTACCTTTCTGTTTTTATAATTTCAGATTAAAAAAACCTATATCTACCATCCATATTACACGTATATCACCATCTCTTCGCCGAACTAGTGCACCTATACAATTTACCATTGTATTGGGTGTGTTGGGGGCACAAGAGACTCTTTGCTATTTGGTTGCAGGGTTGTTGAGAGAGACCATCTTCATCCTACGCCTCCCACGATTGATAAACCTTAGGTCATCCACTTGAGGAAAATTTGCTACTGTCCTACAAACCTCTGCACTTGAAGGCCCAACAACGTCTACAAGAAGAAGGTTGCGTAGTAGACATCACGGAGCACACTGATGGTCCGAAGAATCAGCAGGGGTGGCGGCGAGGAAGTCGCAGCAGCCTTCCTACCTGTCCCGCCGCCACGTCCACCTCTAGTTGTACCCCTCTTCGTCTTCCCCCGACCTCTCCTGGCCTAAGAAGAAGCACCCACCGGTGTCTACATGCTGTCTACCAGCGCTCTCCGAAGGTACTGGAGTGGAATAATAGCACCCCTCCCAACACGCGCCGAGGAAGGAGGCTCGGAGCGCTCTCGACCCGCGCCCACCATCTGTCAACACCTTCAATGACAAAGAGTAAACGAAATTAGTACAACATAAACATAATAAAAAATTTAAGCGTGTATCATCATCATGAACATAATAAAAAATTGAATACCTAATAACATGAACTAATTATATATATATATATATACATACATAATAATAATTGAATACCTGACCTAACTCATAATTCACAAATATATGACCCCGCATGGAAGGCCGAAGAGCACCTTTTTCGGGAGGTGTCAGGGGTCGGGGTGTTGGGGGTGTCGTGTCGGGGTCGGGGTGCTGTGTCGGGGTCGAGGGTGCTATGTCGGGGTCTCGGGGGTGTCGTTTCGGGG
>NC_041393.1:125528007-125528882 GCF_002162155.2 Triticum dicoccoides
CGGGGTCGGGGGTGCCGTGTCGGGGTCCCAGTGTCGGGGTGTCGAGGCGGGGTCGGGGTGTCGTGTCGAGGTCGGGGTGTCGAGGTCAGGGGGTCGGGGTGTCGTGGTCGGGATGGCAAATCCTCGACCCCTCAACCCCTCGGCGACCCTCGACCCCTCGACACCTCGATCCTCGACCCCTAGACCCTCGACTCCTTTTCCCCTCGACCCTCGAGCCCTCGACCACTCGGCAACCCTCCTTTTCTATTTTTCCTACTTCTTTTTTTCATCTTCTACTTCTACTTTTTTTTTCATTTCCACTTCTACTTCCTTTTCTTCTTCTTCCTTGTTTTCCTTCTTCCTCTTGTCTTCTTTTTCTTCTTCATTTTCCTTATTTTCCTTCTTCCTATTGTCTTCTTTTTCTTCTTCAACTAATCAACCTAAATCAACTAAAATCTACTAACCTAAAATCAACTAAAATCTACTAACCTAAAATCAACTAAAATCTATTAACCTAAAATCAACTACAATCTACTAACCTAAAATCAACTAAAATCTATTAACCTAAAATCAACTAAAATATAATTAACCTAAATCTCCTTTTTTTGACTATGTACAGTAGGGTAAAACACCACCTACTAACTAATTAACTAACTAATTAACTAAGTAATTAACCTAAAAAATAATTAACTAACTAATTAACCTATGTACAGTTGGATAAAACAACTAACTAATTAACCTAAGAAAACTAACTAACTAAGTAACCTAAATAAAAAAATAGCAAGAAAAAAAAGAAAAAAAAGGAAGAAACCTCACCAGGGGTGGAGCGGCGCCAGGCGGCATGGGACGGAGCGGCGACGGACGGTGAGGCACCGGGGCGGCGAGCGGCCTGAGTG
>NC_041393.1:125529334-125589208 GCF_002162155.2 Triticum dicoccoides
GCGGGGCGCTGGGGGTCGGGGGCGTCGGGGGCGGTGGGGGTTGGGGGCGGCGGGGGCAGTGGGGGTCGGTGGGCACGGGGGCGGCACGGGTGTGGTGAGGGAGAGAGAGAGGGGTGGGGCGCGGGGCCGACCGTTTTTTAGTTAGGTTTAATTTCTTTGCCGTCTGCTAGCAGACGACAAAGAGCATAGCTAGTGGGGTGGGGCCGAGGGGGAACGACCATTAGGTTGGCTATTCTCTTTGCCGTCTGCTAGCAGACGGCAAAGAAAGTGGCGGTTAGGTGGTTCTTGTTAGTGGGCCACCCTCCCTCTTTGTCTTCTGACAAAGCTTCTACGCTGTCCGCTAACGGACGGCAAACACCCTCTTTGTTGTCCGCTCTTTCTTTGCCGTCAGCTTTCTGTAAGATAATGACAAAGACCTTCTTTGCCGTCAGCTAGCAGACGACAAAGAGCTAGCTGATGGCAAAGATCCAGATTCTAGTAGTGACTCCTTTGAAGCTTTGGAAGTATGGCCCCAATATGTTGTTTAACTTAACACTAATAGTTCCATTTTGAATGATTTTTCTCATCCACCCACACCAAGTACTTCCCAAAGCCTCTATTTTCTAGGCATTTCAACAAAAAATTCCAGTTCACTTTGTCATAAGCTTTTTTGAAATTCAGCTTAATAACAATCCCCACTTTCTTCCTAATATGAGTATAATGCAGGATCTCATGGAGAGATATAATTCCATCCATTATATGCTTGTTTTTAATGAAAGCATTTTGATGTTTACTAAAGAGAACATCTGCAAAGGGGGCCGCTCTATTGTCAAGCACTTTGGTGATCAGCTTGTAAGGACACCTAAGCAGGCATATTGGTCTGAACTGTTGTATCTTATTAGCTCCACTTATCTTGAGAAGCAGAGTGATAATACCATAGTTTAGCCTACGAACATCCAACTTTTCCTCATAAAATGCAAGAAATAGCCTCATTATGTCTTTTTTCACTATTTCCCAACAATGCTGATAGAATTCAGCAGGTATGTTATCAGGCTCATGAGCTCTGTTACTGTTCATTGTGAACATGGCTTGATCACATATAACCCTTTTTTTCTTGTGTGGGATCGATCACATATAACTTGATTGACCAAGAAGTACCTATAGGACGACTGAGGAATAGCAAACCGGTTATCATCATTTGCACAGTTCTTCCACGTTGAATCCTGACCACTCCGGTAGCCGATCGATCGCGCCACTGCCACTAGTGCATATATATTCATGGACAAACACATATGACAAACTACCCGGATTGGGACATACACTCCCGTTCCTAAACATACAACTTTCCCTTCAACTCAACTTGAAGATCAGTGACCTCCCCAAAACGCACCATGGAGGTACACAAGATAACCCAGTGAAACAAAGGCCTCATCTTCATGGCATGCACGGATCAAAATGCAGAAATGAAGCACAGTTCCAAGCCTTCCAACATGGCGCAGCTTCAAGACTCACATCAACTCTCCTTCGAGAAGCCGGCTTGGTCCTATCTGTAGTAAGTCAAGTCACCCTCCAGATCTTCACGTCGCAGTCCAACGAACCGCTGCAAACCAGAGCGGAGCAGCCGCCGCGCGAACTCTCCTCCCGCTCGCTGCATCGGTCGCCTCCCGTCAACACCAATGCCAGGCTCTTCACGGCAGCGCCATGGCCGTCCAGGACGGCCGAGCAGGAGTACTCGCCCTCCGCTCCCCGCCGCCACACCCTCACCGTCCTGTCCGCGGACCCGCTGCACGCCACGTCGCCGGCGGCGGCCAGGCACAGCACCGCCTCGACGTGCCCCCTGAGAGTCCTCGTGGCCGCCGCGCCTCCGGCGTCAAAGCCCTCCCACACGACGACGGACCGGTCGCACGAGCCGGAGTAGAGAACCAGCCCGCCGACGCCCATCGCCAGCGCGTTCACCGCCGACCTGTGCCGCTCCATGGTGCCGACCAGCGCGAGCCTCTTCTGCCCCGGGTTGCGCATCCACGCCTTGATCGTCCGGTCGGCCGACCCGGTGTAGACATGCCCGTCCGACGACACGGCGATGGCGTTGATGGCGTCGTTGTGGGCCGGGGCGATAGACTCCATGCAGCGGAGGCTGGGTAGGCGCCACACCTTGAGGCTCCGGTCCCAGGACACGGAGTACATGTACCCGCCGTCCGGGGACAGCGCGAGCGCGGTGACCGCGTCCACGTGGTGCACCCAGGTGCGACTCGTCTGCCGCCGGACGTCGACGTAGTTCTTGGGGAACAGGAACGTGCGCAGGCAGTCCGCGGTGGTCGGCAGCACGCCGTGCAGGGCGAGGTGGCTGCTCCCGCCTTTCCGCCGGCCGGCGTGCTGCCACACCCTGATCTTGCCGTCCTGGTGGGCGCTGACAAGACCATCGCTGGTGGCCATGAGGCACTTTATGGAGCTATTGGTGACGGCAACAACAGAGCCCCCCTGTTGCACGGTCGTGCTGCCCATGTCCAGTGGCCACAGCCTGATGTGTCCGTCCGACGAGGCGACGTAGAGCGAGTTGCCGTCGACGGCGAGGCCAGAGACGTAGGAGGAGTGCCCCCTGAGCGTGGAGACGCACTCGTAGCGGCATGGGCTCAGGGGATGGGCCGGGGAAGGGGCACTAGATTGCGACGAGTGCGATATATCTTTGCACATCAAACCTTCTTCAGAGTTCAGGCTCATATTGCTGGACTTGCCTTCGCTGTTCTTGTCTGCAACTGCAAGATGAAATCATGGATTAAAATAGCAGAAAGGCAGGATCTCAGGGCAGTTATGCAAAAGCAACGAGATAAGCAAGCAAGCAATGTGCATGCAGAGAGAGACACAGAAGATTATAGTAAGAGGCTGTGGAGATTGACGAGTGACGCATCTATATAGCAGCACAGCAAGTGGGCTCAACACGGATTCTTGTTATCTTGTAATTGATGTGTTTTAGAAAGCTCGAAATGGATAGAGTGGAGGAAAATTCAACTGACAGGTACACAAGTAGGGCAAAAGGCAGCTTACAATGCTTTAGAATTTCTTCCCTTTTTGGCTGAAAACGCGTTAGATTATGAGGACAGGATTCCTAGTATATAAAATGCAGTCAGAACTAAAATCAATTGCAGCATTTCTATGCAGTCGTTATTTACCGCAGAGGAAAGTAAAAAGTTCTCGCAGAAAAAGAAATGCATATAACAGATAATGGGATTTATGCCTCGCAGGGGTAACATGGACTTGCCTTGCTCTTTCCGGAGTACATACTACATATAGGCTATAGCTTCATTTCCTTTCCTTTCCTTTCCTTTCTCCCCACCCCCCAGCATGCATGTTCTTCCAGCAAAGCCAATGATCACTGGACCGTGATCTATCTTTTCTCCATGTGACAGTGATTACCGCCGTAACCGATAAGGTACATCAGTTCCTTGCACCATTGCATGCTTCACTGTGAACATGCTCAAGGAAACCATTTATTGGGCAGTATTTATCAAACACCAAAATACTACATCCACCATAAATTTCAGAGACAAATCGGTACCAATTCTGCTGTGCTGCATATAACCGGAAAGCTACCGCAAGAACAGTATCATCATGAGCCTCATCAATGTGACGCTTATCTCACACTCAAAACACAAATTTTGGAGCAGCTACCTACTGCAAGGATGTATACCGAGGCTGAGGCATGATTCAATTCGGAGTGAAGTTAATGACCTAGAAACAAACCTGGTGGCATTGTTGTTTTATGGGAGAGCACTGAATCAAATGTGTTGCTTTAGCTGACAGTCTCACTCAGCATCAGCAGCAGTGGCCTGAAGCGCACAGCCACCAACCTATAAACTGAAAGGATTCTAAAATATAAAGTGGTATTCTGAAGACAGGATTGGCTAAATTATCCATTCATAGTGATGTATTGCGCAACAACTGACGAAACATGATTAAAAGTTGTCCATAATGGGATACAAGTGATGCCCTACAGATCTGTTCCTGGTTGCCCGGCTCAGCTTTTCGAGGTTCGGAATGGGCTTCAGGTCCAGGTTTTTTGGCCCGCAGGTCCATCCGGAAACCCACTTGATTATATAATAACATGAAAAACATTGGACTGAAAATAAATATGTCAGCATGGTAAATTAGTTGGAAACTGCAAAAAAGGCAATCTCCTCCAAGCCTGGAGCTTATACTAGTGTGTGACCTACAGTCATTTTCCAAAATAGCATTAGGTGTTTTGGTTCATTCCGAGTGAAGAAAAAGCTGAAATATATTGGTTGTGAGAAGAAGAAAACAGATACTGTACTAGGAAAGGAGGGAGCAGAGACAAGCGGACAAGACAAGTTTGAGAAGGCCAATCGCTCTTCCAATATGCAAGAAGAGGCAGACAACCACTTAACTAGCTGCATCATGGATTGTTTTATCATCATCAAGGTCGTTGAAACATGATGTAACAGAAACTGAGATAAGGATAGCCATACAGGAGCTGGGACCACTGTTAAAGCTTCTACAGAAAAGCATTCGGTGTATTCATAGATCTCACATGCTGTGCATAACTGCATTTGCATCAGTGATGTAAGTGCCTCTAAAAGTCTCCATGTCACTTACTTAGAGAGAGCATGACTAGCAAATCAAGATCACCATTGGATCTTAGAAAAAAGTAAAATACATCGGATGTCCTAATTCTTTTCAAACATGTCATTAAAACTTTATGTTACTCTTTGTTATAGTTTTTGTTTGGGTACTCTTTGTAATCATTGAAACTTTATAGGCTAGAAGTAGTTAAATTATTCATGGCAGTTCTTATGCAGCTCTAATCCCGTATGACATGCCTGGCGGGTTGACCACCACCAAGTAGGCAACGCTTGGCACAAAACACCTGCTGCTCCCTCTTGCCCACTTAGGCCGGCAATGAAGGAGCTCCCGCTGCGCCAGATCAACTATGGCTGTGAGGCCGGCGGTGCCTCGTCCACTCTGTGTCGTCACCATAGCGATAAGGTCTAGTGCGAGTAGCAGCCTCCACCGTGTCACGACCCAAACACAGGGAGGTGATGAACAACCGGATCAGTACCAATATTAGGATACAATTTGAGGGATACAAGGGAAGTTGGGATGAGGAATCAGCAAAAGCAAGGAGGTGAGATGCAGTAGCAGTAGATGAGGAACTGGAGCAGGGGAGAGAGACCTAGAGACGATTCAATCATTCGATGCCTTCCCCTCTGCAACTCTCTTCGTTTATAACCATTGACGCCGACTCCTGTAGTTGGGCCAAGCCCAAGCATCACAGCCCCTTCCGAAGTAAAGCCCAATGAGAGCATAGCGGCATGACCACTCGGGCATGACATTCTCGCCCCCTTAAAGTGCGGCTTGTCCTCAAGCCGATGACTGTGGTACCAAGGAGTAGGAGAACCACCGGGATCCCATGGTGTTTGCACTCGTAGGATAACAATAGCTGACCAATATTCAATATCAAGTGTAGCATAACCAACCGGAACACAATTACCATGATCTTCAAGGGAGCAGCCTTCGCGGCTCAATTTATCTGGATTACTGCCACGGAGTATCAACTCACAATCATGGTGTGTTCCACCAAGTGACTCAAACCGCCGTATATATGTGCTCGTATATTGACATTTGATCCTCATTTGAATTGTTGCCCGACCAAGAAGATTCAAGATTCCAGGATCCCATTGTGTTGCATTAGAGAACTCGTGTCCATGACCATGAGAATCTTGCACAGCCGGAACAAATAAGTATGATGTCTTAGGAAGCACCCGTTGTTCCACATTTTGAGTTGCGAGAATTGAACATAAATCCCCTAACAGCAAGCTCCAGCAAGCACAAATAAGAGGTGCGCGGATCGATTCCAATATACCTGATTCCTGATCAAGGATAGCAGACCTGGGAGCAGCACAAGGATTGTTGAAAGATCGTGGATGTCGCCTAGAGGGGGGGGGGGTGAATAGGCGTTTTAAAATAATTATGGTTTAGGCTTGAACAAATGCGGAATAAACCTAACGGTTAATTTGTCAAGCACAAAACCTACAACAACTAGGCTCACCTATGTGCACCAACAACTTATGCTAAAGAAGATAAGCAACTATGTGATAGCAGGATATATGACAAGAACAATATGGCTATCACAAAGTAAAGTGCATAAGTAAAGGGGCTCGGGTAAGAGGTAACCAAGGCACGCGAAGACGACGATGTATCCCGAAGTTCACACCCTTGGGAATGCTAGTCTCCGTTTGGAGCGGTGTGGAGGCACAATGCTCCCCAAGAAGCCACTAGGGCCACCGTAATTTCCTCACGCCCTCGCACAATGCAAGATGCCGTGAATCCACTAAGGGACCCTTGAGGGCGGTCACCGAACCCGTACAAATGGCAACCCTTGGGGGTGGTCACCGAACCCGTACACTTTGGCAACCCTTGGGGGCGGTCACCGGAACCCGTCAAAATGCTCGGGGCGATCTCCACAACCTAATTGCAGACCCCGACGCTTGCCCGGAACTTTACACCACAATGATTGAGCTCCGAACACCACCAACCGTCTAGGGCGCCCAAGCACCCAAGAGGAACAAGCTCAAGGGTACCAAGCACCCAAGAGTAATAAGCTTCTCAACTTGAAACTTCCACGTATCACTGTGGAGAACTCAAACCGATGCACCAAATGCAATGGCAAGGGCACACGGAGTGCCCAAGTCCTTCTCTCCCAAATCCCACCGAAGCAACTAATGCTAGGGAGGAAAATGAGAGGAAGAACAAGAAGGAGAACACCAAGAACTCCAAGATCTAGATCCAAGGGGTTCCCCTCACATAGAGGAGAAATTGATTGGTGGAAACATGGATCTAGATCTCCTCTCTCTTTTCCCTCAAAAACTAGCAAGAATCCATGGAGGGATTGAGAGATAGCAAGCTCGGAGAAGGTCAACAATGGGGAAAGAACACGAGCTCAAAGGATAAGGTTCATTGGGGAAGAAGACCCCTTTATATAGTGGGGGAACCAATCCAACCATTACCCCACTGAACAGCCACGCACAGAGCGGTACTACCGCTTGGGCAGGGCGGTACTACCGCTGAGGGCGATACTACCGCTCTCACCCAGCGGTACTGCTGCGCTGGCGAGGAGGTCAAGGCCCTGGCCCCAGAGCAGTACTACCGTGGGAGTAGGCACGGTACTATTGCTTAGAGCGGTACTACCGCCACTACTACCGCACTTAGTACCGTAAAACCCGACACGAAAAACAACGGTCTCGAACCGAGGCGGTAGTAGCCCGGAACCACTACGGTACTACGGCCGAAGACCACAAGCGGTACTACCGCTTGGGGAGCTGTACTACCGCTTGGGGAGCGGTACTACCGCTCTGGGAGCGGTACTACCGCTTGAGTGCTTCGGCGGTACTACCGCTGTGGACCGCGGTACTACCGCTGGCGCCATCCTTAAGCCACAACCGCGAAAACAAAGAATACTCCAAGGAAAACCAGAACTGCCATAACTTCTGCAAATGAGCTCCGAATTGAGCAAACTCAAGCTTGTTTGAAACAAGACAACGAGTAGCATCAAAACAGCTGGTTATAGTAAGAAGAGGCAGGGGAGGTATGCTTAGCAAACAAAGGAGTGACACCTCCAACAGAGAAGAACCGGCATACCCTCCAACATCGAAAACATCATAGAAGATGCATGTGAACTCCGTTTTTGATGAACTCGAGCTTGTCATGAACATGATCAAAAGCTCCAAATCTCACAAGGAGAAGAACCAAACAAGAACCAATAAATATGATGCAAGGATGCAATGGTTTGAGCTCTCTACGAACGATACGATCAAGCAACTCATCGAGAGCCCCCCTTGATAGTACGGCAAACGATCCTATAACCCGGTCTCCCACAACTACCATGAGACCGGTAAAATAGAAAACCTATCAAGGGCAAACCTTTGCCTTGCACATGGTCCACTTGAGCTAGATGATGACGATCTTGACTCCCTCAAGTTGGACCACCTTTCTTGATTGCGTTGGCTCGATGAAGACTAGTTGATTGCTCCCCCATACTCCTGTGGGTGAGCCTCTCTTCCGCACATCTTCACAAGTCCATTGTCACCACAATGGATGGCAAGCTTCAAGCATTTGATCTCTTCATGATGCTTCACTTGGACTTGCACACCACAACCTAACCCCACAAAGAACTCTCACGAAGATCATGGGTTAGTACACAAAGCGTAATTGACAGTGCTTACCATACCATGGGGTCGCTTGATCCCTCTCGGTACATATTCTACGCTTTGTGTGTTGATCAACTTGATTTACTCTTTGACTTAGTCTTGCTCAACCTTGAATCTTTCCAAGTCTCTTCATTTGGATGATGTCTTAAGGGTAAACATGAATGATCACACAATCTTCTTCTTCAAGACATGCTTGCAATAAGCTCAGCACTCACATGACCATTCTTTGGATAATTCCTTAATAGCACCTTGGTCAACTCATAAACTCCTTGAAACCACACATGGACTTCAAGAAAAGCCTATGGACAGATCCTTCAAATATAACTCAAGACAACCATTAGTCCATAGAGATTGTCATCAATTAACAAAACCAAACATGGGGGCACCGCATGTTCTTTCAATTGTAGAATGCCTTAAAAATGTTGGTGACCATCAACAGTAGAATATGTCTTGGACTGCCATTAAAGCCGTTAAAGAGTGCCCATGCAATTACCCACCGGAATTGTTCAGAACAATAAATAGGACCAGTCCAAAAATTCTCAGAGTTGCACTGCATGCTATCAAGTAAGTCAAACAAGCTGGTGACTATGAACACCCTAATCCCTACCTGAAATGACAAATGATAGTGAATACTGGGCTGAGGTGCCCCAAGAAATAATTCCTTTCCTTCTTTCTCCAGCGATGATGCTCTTCTTTTGTTAATAAAGGGTGCACAGAGTGGATTAACATCCATGAGAACCTGAACTGGAAGTGGCGCGCAACAAACAATGATAACCAGGGCCTCAACTTGAAGTGGCGCACCATATCTTGTACCGTCTACAGGTGCTAGACCCATGAGCTTGCTTAGCACAACAGTTCCAGTAACATGGTAGTTAGACAAGACTTGAGGTGAACAAATCTCTCCAAACAGTAGCAACACTAGCCAAGAATTGAACCATGAATGTTTAGCACTTGCACATAAAGTCCACTGTATGCATGGATGTGGTGTTCCAGATTGCAGTTCCACAAAGCACAATCCAGTAGCTTGAGAACTTGCTGCACAATTAACCTTTTTCAACAAACAACATACATTACCATGTTGCCGAACTGTAACTTCCTTCAGGAATTCTTCAAACAAAAATGATGATCTCCATTTACACTTTCCTTGGGAACACAATTTATCTTCCCAGTAATTAGATGTCTGTAGTTGTACCCGTGGAAAAGCTAACAACCAAGCTTTAGCAATCAAACCATCCACATTCAGGCTGCTCATCATATTATTAGTGCCTCCCATCATAATTTGCATAGTCGCCAAGAATACCCACCATGTACTACTAATTACGGTGTAGCAAGAATATTCAGTTGCACTAGCAGGAAATTCAGCCAGAGATAGAAGACAATAAACATGGACAGGTTGCACCAGACAAAAATGCCATTCAGTGTTCATCAGTTCAGTGTACTTGTCAAATAGGAGCTCTGTGGGCAAAAGTGCAGCTTTCCAATTAAGCACCGAAGTGAAAACCTCACTGGTAGCATGGAACTCACTGTGAGCTTCAAAAATTGTATGGGCCAGCTGCACATATTGATTATGTGTGCATCGTTTCTTAAGCATCTGGAACATATCATCCAGCTTTAAGTGACCTTGTCACCATGATCCAACTACAAGAAGTGAAAAATGCTGTGCACCAATGGACAAAATGTCAATTGCATGAGCCATATGCCAAATTGCCTTGCATGCCTCACGTGCTGCTAGTACCATGTTTATGGAACCTAGTTTTATCTCTGAACCTGAAGCTATTAGACACTCACACATGAGGTCCAGTAACTGGGACTTTCTTGCATAGTTAATAAAATTGTGGAGACTTTCTTCAGTTGGATTCGGTCTCACAAAATAGACAGTAGCTTTCAAAACAGAGGTAACCTGAGCTAACATCAGAGCAAGACCTGCAGCTGACTCCCACGACATTTGGCCACATTCCAGACTCACCTTGACATGGAGCGGTGGCGAGGTCGAACAGGGAACCACATACCTGCCCGACACAGTGGCGACGCTTGACAGCGGCTTGACAATGTTGTCCTGAGCTGTAATGGTGTGCTTGCTGAAGAAGGAAGGTCATGGTGCTGGCTGGATCACCTGTCCGTGTGCATTCAGACCCACTGTCTTATCTGACCCGGGCACGAGTGTCAACACGCAGGCAGCCTCGACATAGCTTTTCAACAAACAACTAGTGGGTATCATCGCAATGAGCTTAAAGTCAGGAATCACTCTCTATGGTGGGGCTGGTGTACTCCAGGGGACCATGGACACTAACATGGGATCGTAGTCATCTCTTCCATGGGCCAGATCACCCGTCGAGCAGATGGCGGGCATTGGTGCAGCAGCGTGGATGGTGTCGATGTCGAGGTCCTCGTTGCACACGACAGGGGAGGCAAGCACGGCAGGTGCAGCGGCATGGACGGTGTCAATGTTGAGGTCCTTGCTGCACACGGCAGTGGAGGCAAGCACGATAGGTGCAGCTACATGGACGGTGTCATCAGGATTCAGGCACTCTGTCGAGTACATGGTCGGTGTCGGAGCAGCAAGCTTGCTCGCATCGATGACGTGGTCCTGTACTACATGGTCGTAGCCAACGCCACACTCCTCGGCGCATATCGCCTCATCCTTCATGATCTCTTCCTCCCTTATCCGAGCAAGGCATGACGCTCTGGTGATGCTAGACGGCGATTTCGACTACACAACTGCTTGAATATCCCTGTGCAGCCCCTCAATGTACTGGTGGACGAAGCACTTGATGCTCAGGTTCAGGTTGATATCCAGTACGCGTTGTACACATTCCCAAAAAGTTGTCGTGTACTCGGCCACGGTTGTGGTCTGCTTCTGTTCGAGCAGTGAGCACAAGTGCAAGTTGTACTCCGGAGACACGTCCTGGACATCGAGGAGGCATGCACGCTCGTAGATGCACCGGCCATGCATGGCGAGAGCTCGCGCTGCCCCGCTTCTTGACCGAAGTTGAACCACCGGCTCCACATGGTGGATTCTCTGGAACATGGAGATCTTCACCACGCCATACTTTGTAAACACGTGCTGCAATGTCTCCTCACTGATCGGGTAGTACACATGGTGCACAGTGACGCGGAGAATGCCGTCAGTGAACACCTCTTGCTTGCTCGACATTTCGTCAAACACTTGGTAGGCAGGAAGTGGGTGGTGATTGTTTTCTTGTCTATGCGCTGAGGGTTTGAATGTCGTTGTTGCTCCACTCCG
Organism: Triticum dicoccoides; assembly: GCF_002162155.2. NCBI lineage: Eukaryota > Viridiplantae > Streptophyta > Magnoliopsida > Poales > Poaceae > Triticum > Triticum dicoccoides. The sequence goes on from NC_041393.1 coordinate 125,540,777, forward strand.
AGCCGACCCAACCTAGCCCAGGGATTTTGTGTGATTCACAGAAGCAAATCACACCCAGGGCAGTGGATGTTACGAATCTGGCTGAGGGAGCTGAGGAACACAAAGCGGAAGCAAATTTTTGAGGAAAATTTGAGGCTCTGGTTACCAAATTGTCACAACCCAAACACAGGGAGGTGATGAACTGTTGGGTTTCGTAGTAATTTCAAAAATTTTCCTACGCGCACACATGATCATGTGATGCATAGCAACGAGAGGAGAGTGTTGTCTACGTACCCAACGCAGACCGACTGCGGAAGCGATGACACGACGTAGAGGAAGTAGTCGTACGTCTTCACGATCCAACCGATCAAGCACCGAAACTACGGCACCTCCGAGTTCGAGCACACGTTCAGCTCGATGACGATCCCCGGACTCCGATCCAGCAAAGTGTCGGGGAAGAGTTTCGTCAGCACGACGGCGTGGTGACGATCTTGATGAACTACAGCAGCAGGGCTTCGCCTAAACTCCGCTACAGTATTATCGAGGAATATGGTGGCAGGGGGCACCGCACACGGCTAAGGAATCGATCACGTGGATCAACTTGTGTCAACTTGTGTGTTTAGAGGTGCCCCTGCCTCCGTATATAAAGGAGCCAAGGGGGGGAGGAGGCGCCGGCCAGGAGGAGGTGGCGCAGGAGGAGTCCTACTCCTACCGGGAGTAGGACTCCCCCCCCCAATCCTATTCCAACTAGGATTCCCAAGGGGGAAAGAGGGAGAGGGGTGGCCGGCCACCTCTCCTAGTCCTAATAGGACTAGGGGAAGGGGGAGGCGTGCAGCCCCCTTGGGCTGCCCCTTTCTCCTTTCCACTAAGGCCCATGATGGCCCATATGGCTCCCGGGGGGTTTCGGTAACCTCCCGGTAACCCGGTAAAATCCCGATTTCACCCGGAACACTTCCGATGTCCAAACATAGACTTCCAATATATCAATCTTTATGTCTCGACCATTTCGAGACTCCTCGTCATGTCCGTGATCACATCCGGGACTCCGAACAACCTTCGGTACATCAAAATGCATAAACTCATAATATAACTGTCATCGTAACCTTAAGCGTGCGGACCCTACGGGTTCGAGAACAATGTAGACATGACCGAGACACGTCTCCGGTCAATAACCAATAGCGGGACCTGGATGCCCATATTGGCTCCTACATATTCTACGAAGATCTTTATCGGTCAGACCGCATAACAACATACGTTGTTCCCTTTGTCATCGGTATGTTACTTGCCCGAGATCCGATCGTCGGTATCCAATACCTAGTTCAATCTCGTTACCGGCAAGTCTCTTTACTCGTTCCGTAATACATCATCTCACAACTAACATATTAGTTGTAATGCTTGCAAGGCTTATGTGATGTGTATTACCGAGAGGGCCCAGAGATACCTCTCCGACAATCGGAGTGACAAATCCTAATCTCGAAATACGCCAACCCAACATCGACCATTGGAGACACCTGTAGTACTCCTTTATAATCACCCAGTTACGTTGTGACGTTTGGTAGTACCCAAAGTGTTCCTCCGGTAAACGGGAGTTGCATAATCGCATAGTCATAGGAACATGTATAAGTCATGAAGAAAGCAATAGCAACATACTAAACGATCGGGTGCTAAGCTAATGGAATGGGTCATGTCAATCAGATCATTCTACTAATGATGTGACCTCGTTAATCAAATAACAACTCATTGTTCATGGTTAGGAAACATAACCATCTTTGATTAACGAGCTAGTCAAGTAGAGGCATACTAGTGACACTATGTTTGTCTATGTATTCACACATGTATTATGTTTCCGGTAAATACAATTCTAGCATGAATAATAAACATTTATCATGATTATAAGGAAATAAATAATAACTTTATTATTGCCTCTAGGGCATATTTCCTTCAGTCTCCCACTTGCACTAGAGTCAATAATCTAGATTACACTGTAATGATTCTAACACCCATGGAGCCTTGGTGTTGATCATGTTTTGCTCGTGGAAGAGGCTTAGTCAATGGGTCTGCAACATTCAGATCCGTATGTATCTTGCAAATCTCTATGTCTCCCACCTGGACTAGATCCCGGATGGAGTTGAAGCGTCTCTTGATGTGTTTGGTCCTTTTGTGAAATCTGGATTCCTTTGCCAAGGCAATTGCACCAGTATTGTCACAAAAGATTTTCATTGGACCCGATGCACTAGGTATGACACCTAGATCGGATATGAACTCCTTCATCCAGACTCCTTCATTTTCTGCTTCCGAAGCAGCTATGTATTCCGCTTCACATGTAGATCCCGCTACGACGCTTTGTTTAGAACTGCACCAACTGACAGCTCCACCGTTTAATGTAAACACGTATCCGGTTTGCGATTTAGAATCGTCCGGATCAGTGTCAAAGCTTGCATCAACGTAACCTTTTACGATGAGCTCTTTGTCACTTCCATATACGAGAAACATATCCTTAGTCCTTTTCAGGTATTTCAGGATGTTCTTGACCGCTGTCCAGTGATCCATTCCTGGATTACTTTGGTACCTCCCTGCTAAACTTATAGCAAGGCACACATCAGGTCTGGTACACAGCATTGCATACATGATAGAGCCTATGGCTGATGCATAGGGAACATCTTTCATATTCTCTCTATCTTCTGCAGTGGTCGGGCATTGAGTCGTACTCAATTTCACACCTTGTAACACAGGCAAGAACCCTTTCTTCGCTTGATCCATTTTGAACTTCTTCAAAATTTTGTCAAGGTATGTGCTTTGTGAAAGTCCAATTAAGCGTCTTGATCTATCTCTATAGATCTTAATGCCTAATATGTAAGCAGCTTCACCGAGGTCTTTCATTGAAAAACTTTTATTCAAGTATCCCTTTATGCTATCCAGAAATTCTATATCATTTCCAATCAGTAATATGTCATCCACATATAATATCAGAAATGCTACAGAGCTCCCACTCACTTTCTTGTAAATACAGGCTTCTCTGAAAGTCTGTATAAAACCAAATGCTTTGATCACACTATCAAAACATTTATTCCAACTCCGAGAGGCTTGCACCAGTCCATAAATGGATCGCTGGAGCTTGCACACTTTGTTAGCTCCCTTTGGATCGACAAAACCTTCTGGTTGCATCATATACAACTCTTCTTCCAGAAATCCATTCAGGAATGCAGTTTTGACATCCATTTGCCAAATTTCATAATCATAAAATGCGGCAATTGCTAACATGATTCGGACGGACTTTAAGCATCGCTACGGGTGAGAAGGTCTCATCGTAGTCAATTCCTTGAACTTGCCGAAAACCTTTTGCGACAAGTCGAGCTTTGTAGACAGTAACATTACCATCAGCGTCAGTCTTCTTCTTAAAATCCATTTATTCTCAATTGCTTGCCGATCATCGGGCAAGTCAACCAAAGTCCATACTTTGTTCTCATACATGGATCCCATCTCAGATTTCATGGCTTCAAGCCACTTTACGGAATCTGGGCTCACCATCGCATCTTCATAGTTCGTAGGTTCATCATGATCTAGTAGCATGACCTCCAGAACAGGATTACCGTACCACTCTGGTGCGGATCTTACTCTGGTTGATCTACGCGGTTCAGTAGTATCTTGATCTGAAGTTTCATGATCATTATCATTGGCTTCCTCACTAACTGGTGTAGGTGTCACTGAAACAGTTTTCTGTGATGAACTACTTTCCAGTAAGGGAGCAGGTACAGTTACCTCGTCAAGTTCTACTTTCCTCCCACTCACTTCTTTCGAGAGAAACTCCTTCTCTAGAAATGATCCATTCTTAGCAATGAATGTTTTGCCTTCGGATCTGTGATAGAAGGTGTACCCAACAGTTTCCTTTGGGTATCCTATGAAGACACATTTCTCCGATTTGGGTTCGAGCTTATCAGGTTGAAGCTTTTTCACATAAGCATCGCAGCCCCAAACTTTAAGAAACGACAACTTTGGTTTCTTGCCAAACCACAGTTCATAAGGCGTCGTCTCAACGGATTTTGATGGTGCCCTATTTAACGTGAATGCGGCCGTCTCTAAAGCATATCCCCAAAATGATAGCGGTAAATCAGTAAGAGACATCATAGATCGCGCCATATCTAGTAAAGTACGATTACGACGTTCGGACACACCATTACGCTGTGGTGTTCCGGGTGGTGTGAGTTGCGAAACTATTCCACAGTTTTTCAAATGTACACCAAACTCGTAACTCAAATATTCTCCTCCACGATCAGATCGTAGAAACTTTATTTTCTTGTTACGATGATTTTCAACTTCACTCTGAAATTCTTTGAACTTTTCAAATGTTTCAGACTTATGTTTCATTAAGTAAATATACCCATATCTGCTTAAATCATCTGTGAAGGTGAGAAAATAACGATATCCGCCACGAGCCTCAATATTCATCGGGCCACATACATCGGTATGTATGATTTCCAACAAATCTGTTGCTCTCTCCATAGTACCGGAGAACGGTGTTTTAGTCATCTTGCCCAAGAGGCACGGTTCGCAAGTACCAAGTGATTCATAATCAAGTGGTTCCAAAAGTCCATCGGTATGGAGTTTCTTCATGCGCTTTATACCGATATGACCTAAACAACAGTGCCACAAATAAGTTGCACTTTCATTATCAACTCTGCATCTTTTGGCTTCAACATTATGAATATGTGTATTACTACTATCGAGATTCAATAAAAATAGACCACTCTTCAAGGGTGCATGACCATAAAAGATATTAATCATATAAATAGAACAACCATTATTCTCTGATTTAAATGAATAAACGTCTCGCATTAAACAAGATCCAGATATAATGTTCATGCTCAACGCTGGCACCAAATAACAATTACTTAGGTCTAATATTAATCCCGAAGGTAGATGTAGAGGTAGCGTGCCGACTGCGATCACATCGACTTTGGAACCGTTTCCCACGCGCATCGTCACCTCGTCCTTTGCCAGTGCCCGCTTATTCTGTAGTCCCTGTTTCGAGTTGCAAATATTAGCAACAGAACCAGTATCAAATACCCAGGTGCTACTGCGAGCTCTAGTAAGGTACACATCAATAACATGTATATCACATATACCTTTGTTCACCTTGCCATCCTTCTTATCCGCCAAATACTTGGGGCAGTTCCGCTTCCAGTGACCAGTCTGCTTGCAGTAGAAGCACTCAGTTTCAGGCTTAGGTCCAGACTTAGGTTTCTTCTCTTGAGCAGCAACTTGCTTGCCGTTCTTCTTGAAGTTCCCCTTTTTCTTCCCTTTGCCCTTTTTCTTGAAACTAGTGGTCTGGTTAACCATCAACACTTGATGCTCCTTCTTGATTTCTACCTCCGCAGCTTTCAGCATTGCGAAGAGCTCGGGAATAGTCTTGTTCATCCCTTGCATATTATAGTTCATTACGAAGCTCTTATAGCTTGGTGGCAGTGATTGGAGAATTCTGTCGATGACGCAATCATCCGGAAGATTAACTCCCAATTGAATCAAGTGATTATTATACCCAGACATTTTGAGTATATGCTCACTGACAGAACTGTTCTCCTCCATCTTGCAGCTATAGAACTTATTGGAGACTTCATATCTCTCAATCCGGGCATTTGCTTGAAATATTAACTTCAACTCCTGGAACATCTCATATGCTCCATGACGTTCAAAACGTCGTTGAAGTCCCGATTCTAAGCCGTAAAGCATGGCACACTGAACTATCGAGTAGTCATCAGCTTTGCTCTGCCAGACGTTCATAACATCTGGCGTTGCTCCAGCAGCAGGCCTGGCACCCAGCGGTGCTTCCAGGACGTAATTCTTCTGTGCAGCAATGAGGATAATCCTCAAGTTACGGACCCAGTCCGTGTAATTGCTACCATCATCTTTCAACTTTGCTTTCTCAAGGAACGCATTAAAATTTAATGGAACAACAGCACGAGCCATCTATCAACATAAACAAGCAAGATACTATCAGGTACTAAGTTCATGATAAATTTAAGTTCAATTAATCATATTACTTAAGAACTCCCACTTAGATAGACATCCCTCTAATCCTCTAAGTGATTACGTGATCCAAATCAACTAAACCATAACCGATCTTCACGTGAGATGGAGTAGTTTTCAATGGTGAACATCGTTATGTTGATCATATCTACTATATGATTCACGCTCGACCTTTCGGTCTCCGTGTTCCGAGGCCATATCTGCATATGCTAGGCTCGTCAAGTTTAACCTGAGTATTCTGCGTGTGCAAAAACTGGCTTGCACCCGTTGTAGATGGACGTAGAGCTTATCACACCCGATCATCACGTGGTGTCTGGGCACGACGAACTTTGGCAACGGTGCATACTCAGGGAGAACACTTCTTGATAATTTAATGAGAGATCATCTTATAATGCTACCGTCAATCAAAGCAAGATAAGATGCATAAAAAGATAAACATCACATGCAATCAATATAAGTGATATGATATGGCCATCATCATCTCGTGCTTGTGATCTCCATCTCCGAAGCACCGTCATGATCACCATCGCCACCGGCGCGACACCTTGATCTCCATCGTAGTATCGTTGTCGTCTCGCCAATCTTATGCTTTCACGACTATCACTACCGTTTAGTAATAAAGTTTAAGCATTACATCGCGATTGCATTGCATACAATAAAGCGACAACCATATGGCTCCTGCCAGTTGCCGATAACTTGGTTACAAAACATGATCATCTCATACAATAAAATTCAGCATCATGCCTTGACCATATCACATCACAACATGCCCTGCAAAAACAAGTTAGACGTCCTCTACTTTGTTGTTGCAATTTTTTACGTGGCTGCTACGGGCTTAAGTAAGAACCAATCTCACCTACGCATCAAAACCACAACGATAGTTTGTCAAATAGACTCTGTTTTAACCTTCGCAAGGACCGGGCGTAGCCATACTTGGTTCAACTAAAGTTGGAGAGACAGTCGCCCGCAAGCCATCTCTGTGCAAAGCACGTCGAGGGAACCGGTCTCGCGTAAGCGTACGCGTAAGGTTGGTCTGGGTCGTCTCGTCCAACAATACCGCCGAACCAAAATATGACATGCTGGTAGGCAGTATGACTTGTATCGTCCACAACTCACTTGTGTTCTACTCGTGCATATAACATCAACATCAATAACCTGGCTCTGATACCACTGTTGGGTTTCGTAGTAATTTCAAAAAATTTCCTACGCGCACACAGGATCATGTGATGCATAGCAATGAGAGGAGAGTGTTGTCTACGTACCCAACGCAGACCGACTGCGGAAGCGATGACACGACGTAGAGGAAGTAGTCGTACGTCTTCACGATCCAACCGATCAAGCACCGAAACTACGGCACCTCCGAGTTCGAGCACACGTTCAGCTCGATGACGATCCCCGGACTCCGATCCAGCAAAGTGTCGGGGAAGAGTTTCGTCAGCACGACGGCGTGGTGACGATCTTGATGAACTACAGCAGCAGGGCTTCGCCTAAACTCCACTACAGTATTATCGAGGAATATGGTGGCAGGGGGCACCGCACACGGCTAAGGAATCGATCACGTGGATCAACTTGTGTCAACTTGTGTGTTTAGAGGTGCCCCTGCCTCCGTATATAAAGGAGCCAAGGGGGGGAGGAGGCGCCGGCCAGGAGGAGGTGGCGCAGGAGGAGTCCTACTCCTACCGGGAGTAGGACTCCCCCCCCCCCAATCCTATTCCAACTAGGATTCCCAAGGGGGAAAGAGGGAGAGGGGTGGCCGGCCACCTCTCCTAGTCCTAATAGGACTAGGGGAAGGGGGGAGGCGCGCAGCCCCCTTGGGCTGCCCCTTTCTCCTTTCCACTAAGGCCCATGATGGCCCATATGGCTCCCGGGGGGTTCTGGTAACCTCCCGGTAACCCGGTAAAATCCCGATTTCACCCGGAACACTTCCGATGTCCAAACATAGACTTCCAATATATCAATCTTTATGTCTCGACCATTTCGAGACTCCTCGTCATGTCCGTGATCACATCCGGGACTCCGAACAACCTTCGGTACATCAAAATGCATAAACTCATAATATAACTGTCATCGTAACCTTAAGCGTGCGGACCCTACGGGTTCGAGAACAATGTAGACATGACCGAGACACGTCTCCGGTCAATAACCAATAGCGGGACCTGGATGCCCATATTGGCTCCTACATATTCTATGAAGATCTTTATCGGTCAGACCGCATAACAACATACGTTGTTCCCTTTGTCATCGGTATGTTACTTGCCCGAGATTCGATCGTCGGTATCCAATACCTAGTTCAATCTCGTTACCGGCAAGTCTCTTTACTCGTTCCGTAATACATCATCTCACAACTAACATATTAGTTGTAATGCTTGCCAGGCTTATGTGATGTGTATTACCGAGAGGGCCCAGAGATACCTCTCCGACAATCGGAGTGACAAATCCTAATCTCGAAATACGCCAACCCAACATCGACCATTGGAGACACCTGTAGTACTCCTTTATAATCACCCAGTTACGTTGTGACGTTTGGTAGTACCCAAAGTGTTCCTCCGGTAAACGGGAGTTGCATAATCTCATAGTCATAGGAACATGTATAAGTCATGAAGAAAGCAATAGCAACATACTAAACGATCGGGTGCTAAGCTAATGGAATGGGTCATGTCAATCAGATCATTCTACTAATGATGTGACCTCGTTAATCAAATAACAACTCATTGTTCATGGTTAGGAAACATAACCATCTTTCATTAACGAGCTAGTCAAGTAGAGGCATACTAGTGACACTCTGTTTGTCTATGTATTCACACATGTATTATGTTTCCGGTAAATACAATTCTAGCATGAATAATAAACATTTATCATGATTATAAGGAAATAAATAATAACTTTATTATTGCCTCTAGGGCATATTTCCTTCATGAACAACCGGATCCGTACCAATATTAGGATACAATTTGAGGGATACAAGGGAAGTTGGGATGAGGAATCAGCAAAAGCAAGGAGGTGAGATGCAGTAGCAGTAGATGAGGAACTGGAGCAGGGGAGAGATACCTGGAGACGATTCAATCATTCGATGCCTTCCCCTCTGCAGCTCACTTCGTTTATAACCATTGACGCCGATTCCTGTAGTTGGGCCAAGCCCAAGCACCACAACCCCTTTCAAAGTAAAGCCCAATGAGAGCATAGCGGCATGACCACTCGGGCATGACACACCGTCATTTGCATCACGCACATCAATTGTTTGCGCACGCAAGCACAATCTAGAGCCTACGACGAGCGGGTGTAAGCTGTCGGCACGGGTGGGAGGGAGAGGAGCAGGAGGCTGGCGGCGAGGGTGGAACGGGGACATGCTAGGGTTTGCTGCCGCCGTCCAGCTTAAATAGCCGTACTTGCAGTTCACATATAAGAATGTCGTTTAGTAATGGAGGACATGAGTGTGAGTCAACGATAGCACAAATATACGAGTGGGAGTATAATTTTTTATACTAAACTTCTATATTTATTTAAACTTATTATAACATACATACTATAGTTTTGATGAAAATAATTTATATTACTTGGCCATTATAGTTAAGTGCATAAAAATGTTATTTTACAATATTTATAGCGTCGATATTACACAGTTGCAATGCATATCACTCAAAATTTGCTTTTGTTAAATTTAAATTGCTTGATGTGTCACTAATTCTTATTGAATTAAGTTTTGAAAAATATCATAACTTATATGGTATATACACATATTTTTGTGCATATATGTTTGTGTTCATATACATTTTATATAGTTAAATAGCATTGCACACTAGAAATATCTTAATAGTGATTCTAGTGTACTATTGGGTAAGCATATTGTAGGATCGATTATGTTTAGAGAGGGGTGAATAGACTACTAAGCACAATAATGGATTCTTTTTCCAAGTATTAATTTCATGGCAGATTTTAGGCTTTTCTAGCAATCTATAAAGCACCTTATACATGGAAGTCAAAAGTAACTAAATAACCCATTGCATCCTCGACGTAAAGACCAAATTGCAGACTAGAAGCAAAGCAACGTATGAACAACATATTTTATGAACGATCCACGAAGGGGCAAAAATAAAATCTAACAAAAAATTAGGTGAACTATTTGGAGGATGTTAGTCGTGAATTCTCTGCAAGTTATTTTATTTGTATTGTGTTTGTAATTGCATTTTATATTTACTATTGACGAACAACGATGATCGCTGCACATGTCCTTCTTTAGCAGGCCAGGCAACCCAAAAGTCGGATCGATAGAAATCCTGACTGCAACCCCATGGCAAATGACCCAAACCATCAGAACCGGGTACTCCCATTCGGAACCACATGAGCAGAAGGAAGTCAAGCAAACCGACCAGGCGATTCATGGGCCAGGGAGAGCGCGATCAGTGAGAATGTGCGCTGCATACACCAATAGGCAAGGCCGTGGTGTCCAAAGGACGACCAGACATGACAAAACACGTCATTTGGCCAACCTCAACGTTCAAAGGCCGAGAAAACATGACAAAACATGCCATCCGGCCAGAGTGTAGCGTCCTGAGGTCGTTATTGATCTTTCAATGTAGTAGGCATGTTCCCTATATCTCTCATGTACTCTCTCTCCCCCCTTATCAACCCTGCATTCAAACATCACCCCCTTTCCCCCTCTCTATCGGTATCCACCCCTTTTTTGTAGATTTTCCTTACATACATGATATCTCTAGCCCCCTCTTTCACACACAAAGACCAATTGTAGCCAAGAAGCCAAGCAACTTATGAACAATATGTTTTGTGAATGAACTGCAAAGGGGCAAAAAACAAGTGCAAGTAAGAGGTTATGTGAACTATTTAAAGGATGTTTTTGTGAATTATATGCATGTGACTATGTTTGTAGTTCTTGTAAGTGCATCTAGTGTCACCCCTAGTTGGTTTTGGAGTATTGACAACAAACCTGGTTGAGGGACTAATGTGTTTGTGAGAATTGCAGGATAACACAGGTAGTAGTCCCTCATTGATTTGGTTTACCTACCGGAGATGACCCCTAAAAATGTGTGAAGACATTGGAGACAATGGCGGTCTGTGAAGCTATTCACGTTGAAGACTATGACATAAGAAGACATCGCGTGAAGACTATGGAGCGCGAAGACTTAATTGTTTCGTTATTTCCTTTTCTTCTTTGTTGAGTCATAGGAACCACCGTACTGTTAAGTGGGGTCCAAGTGAACATAGTCAGAGTGACTGAAGTGATGCTCAACCAAATCCTATGTCTTCGAGCGAAGGCAATGAGAGCAAATCTTATCCAGAGTCGGACGAGTCAGCTTTACTTGTAGCCCAAGTCAAGCTGTCGCGTGTGTTTGAAATCTGGCCGTTGAGACACATGTTAGTTCCTTAGTGACCCAGGGTCATTTTGGACAAATCAGGCCAGGTTGCCCAGTGGCTATAAATAGCCCACCCCCTACAGCATAAATTGGTGGCTGCTCAGAGTTAGTACACGGCTTTTGTCGTTTGAGAGCAACCCACCTCCGAAACTTTTGAGAGAGAATCCTTGCGAGGATAAATCCGAAACCACCCAGAGCCCAAAGAGTGTTTGGCATCACTAAAGTCTTTCTGTCCTCATGATCTGAAGACTTGTTACACTTGAGGATTGTGAATCCTCCAGCTGGTTAGGCGTCGTGTTCTGAGCATCCAAGAGTCATTGTGGATTGCCGGTGAACGAAGTCTATGAAGGTTTGGAAGTCTACCTTGAAGTCTTACCAGAGTGATTGGGCGGGGACTGAGAGTCCTTAGCTCAAGGGGAATAAGGTGAAGACACAGTCTTCTGAGTTAAATCTCAGCCTCCCTAACCAGACGTACAATTGTCACAGCAACTGGAACTGGTCGAACAAATCTCTGTCCTCCCGAAGCCACTAGCTCTATCTCTCACTTCTCTTTACTTACAGTTTGTCTTCATGAAGTCATTGCCTGCTTGCATTACCAGTTTGACTTCACTGTGTGACTACTTGTCCTGATTGGCTTCATACTATCTTCCATCCTGATCTTTACTACCTAGCTGCTAATAGTCTTCGTGCTTTCACTTCATTGAATAATTGACTATGGCTTGTCTAGATAGTCTACCTTCCGCTGCATACGAATAGTCTCATTTCTATTATTTGTCTTTGAAACTCCCATGTTTTGAAGACTTTCATAAAAATTGCCTATTCGCCCCCCTCTAGTCGATAACTAGCCCTTTCACTTGGTATCAGAGCAAGGTACTCCCTTGTTCTGTGTGATTCGGTTTAACCACCTGGAGTTTTAGCTATGTCGACTGCAGGGATAATCAAGGTCTCTGCTGTGTGCCCCATCTTCGATGGCACTGAGTATCCCTACTAGAAGAATAGGATGCGCATGCATCTTGAAGCCATTGATGTTGATTTGTGGTATGTTGTCAAGAACGGCATTCCCAAGACTAGTGAAGGTGTCACCCCTGCTGATGTCAAGAAGTTCGTTCAACTAGACTCTATCGCTAAGAACATCATCTATGATCATCTGACCAAAGGACAGTATAGTCGTGTGAGTGCTCTGGAAACATCGAAGCTAGTCTGGGACTAGCTCTCCAAGGTCAATGAAGGCGTCTCAACTCAGCGAGATCAATGGATCAATACTCTCCGCAACCTCTTCAACCACTTCAAGAGACACGACAATGAGAACATCTAGCTCACGTTTGATCGCCTCACTGATATCACAAATGAGCTCCAAGCACTCGGCACCACTGAGATCATGAAGCATGAAATAGTGAAGACGCTACTAAGATCTCTTAACAGCTCATTTGACACCTTAGCCCTGATGATACAAGAACGCCTGACTTCAAGACTCTCGATCCGTCTGACATACTTGATAGGCTCAACACACATGAGTACCAGCTATCTGAGAAACGAGATATCTATGGCCCCAACTATGGCCGAACTCACGCTTTGAAGGCAAAGGCTGTTGCTTCCTCATCTGAAGAAGAATCTGACTGTAGTTCTGGTGATCCTAAAGACGCTGGAAAGGAGCTTGCTATGCTTGTGAAGAAGTTCCAGCAATACACCAAGAAGAAAAGCTTCAAAAAGTCTTCACGATCCAACTCAAGGAATGATGAGGCTTCCACCCATGACCACAAGAAGAGAACCTGCCACAAGTGCAAGAAACATGGTCACTACATCTCTGAGTGTCCATAGTGGGACAATGAGAAGAAGAAGAAGAAGAATAAGAGCAAAGAATATGATTCTGATGATAAGAAGAAGAAGAAATCCTCAAAGTCTTCTTCCAAATCCTCTTCCAAGTCTTCATCACACAAGAAGAGCTCATCTGAAAAGGCTCGTGCTTTTGTTGGCAAGGAGATGGATTCAGATGAGGAGTCTGCTTCTGAGGAGGCACAGGTGGAGTCTGAGGAGGAGTCCGACTCTGGTGTTGCGAGTCTGGCTCTAGCTACAGCCTACGTAGCCAAGTCCATCTTCAACACTGAGGACAATGGCTCCGTCACCAACACTAATGATAATGACAAGGACGACTCGGCTCCCACCTACTGCTTCATGGCACATGGTGCCAAGGCTACGACACCTCGTACTTCAGAATGGATTATGGACAATGGATGCACTAATCACATGACTCGCGATCGAAGTCTTCTGATGGATTCAATGCTTCATCCATCAGACAAGAGTCACATCACATTTGCTGACACTGGTAAAAGCAAGGTATTGGGTCTAGGTAGAGTTGCAATATCAAGGGATCAGCACATGGATAAAGTGATGCTTGTTGAATCCCTTGGTTTCAACTTAATGTTGTTGGAAATATGCCCTAGAGGCAATAATAAATTAGTTATTATTATTATATTTCCTTGTTCATGATAATCGTTTATTATCCATGCTATAATTGTATTGATAGGAAACTCAGATACATGTGTGGGTACATAGACAACACCATGTCCCTAGTAAGCCTCTAGTTGACTAGCTCATTGATCAACAGATGGTTACGGTTTCCTGACCATGGACATTGGATGTCGTTGATAACGGGATCACATCATTAGGAGAATGATGTGATGGACAAGACCCAATCTTAAGCCTAGCACAAAGATCGTGTAGTTCGTATGCTAAAGCTTTTTTAATGTCAAGTATCATTTCCTTAGACCATGAGATTGTGCAACTCCCGGACACCTTAGGAATGCTTTGGGTGTACCAAATGTCACAACGTAACTGGGTGGCTATAAAGGTGCACTACGGGTATCTCCGAAAGTGTCTATTGGGTTGGCACGAATCAAGACTGGGATTTGTCACTCCGTGTGATGGAGAGGTATCTCTGGGCCCACTCGGTAGGACATCATCATAATGTGCACAATGTGACCAAGGGGTTGATCACGGGATGATGTGTTACATAACGAGTAAAGAGACTTGCCGGTAACGAGATTGAACAAGGTATCGGGATACCGACGATCGAATCTCGGGCAAGTACTATACCGCTAGACAAAAGGAATTGAATACGGGATTGATTGAATCCTTGACATCATGGTTCATCCGATGAGATTATCATGGAACATGTGGGAGCCAACATGGGTATCCAGATCCCGCTGTTGGTTATTGACCGGAGAACGTCTCGGTCATGTCTGCATGGTTCCCGAACCCGTAGGGTCTACACACTTAAGGTTCGATGATGCTAGGGTTATAGGGAATAGATATACGTGGTTACCGAATGTTGTTCGGAGTCCTAGATGAGATCCCGAACGTCACGAGGAGTTACGGAATGATCCGGAGGTAAAGATTTATATATGGGAAGTCCTATTTTGGTCACCGAAAAAGTTTCGGGTGCTATCGGTAACGTACCGAGACCACTGGGAGGGTCCCGGGGGTCCACCAGGTGGGGCCACCGGCCCCAGAGGGCTGCATGGGCCAAGTGTGGGAGGGGACCATCCCTAGGTGGGCTGGTGCGCCCCCCCACCAGGGCCTAAGGCGCCTAGGGTTTGGGGAGGGGGCGCCTCCACCTTGCTTGGGGGGCAAGTTTCCCCCTCTCCCCCCTTGGCCGCACCTTAGATGGGTTTTGGGGCTGCCGCCACCCCTAGGGAGGGAACCCTAGATGGGGGTGCAGCCCCTCCCCTTCCCCTATATATACTTGAGGAATTGGGGGCTGCAAACAGATGAGTTTTTCCTCTCCTTGGCGCAGCCCTACCTCTCTCCCTCCTCGTCTCTTGCGGTGCTTGGCAAAGCCCTGCTGGAGTGCCACGCTCCTCCACCACCACCACACCGTTGTGCTGCTGCTGCACGGAGTCTTCCCCAACCTCTCCCTCTCTCCTTGCTAGATCAAGGCATGGGAGACATCACCGGGCTGCACGTGTGTTGAACGCGGAGGTGCCGTCCGTTCGGCACTAGGATCTCCGGTGATTTGGATCACGACGAGTACGACTCCCTCAACCCCGTTCTCTTGAACGCTTCTGCTTAGCGATCTACAAGGGTATGTAGATGCACTCCTCTCTCTCGTTGCTAGTCTCTCCATAGATAGATCTTGGTGACTCGTAGGAAAATTTTGAATTTCTGCTACGTTCCCCAACAAATGTCTGTCTCAATGCTTTGTGACTTAAACATGATTGTGATATTTGGAAAATATCGTTGCCTTGTACTGATGGAATCTGACAAGTCTCTAGTCTTTGAAGGGTATCGAAAAGATGATCTGTATATGGTAGATTTCTCAACAGGACCGCAAATGGCCGTATGTCTTCTAGCAAAAGCTTTAGAGTGCTGGCTTTGGCGTCAAAGGCTAGGACATGATGGCATGAGGAACTTGCACACTCTCGTGAAGAAGAAGCATGTCATGGGCATTGAAGGCGTCAAGTTCAAGAAGGATCATCTGTGTGGTGCCTGCAAAGCTGGGAAGATGACTAGGGCCAAGCATCCCTCGAAGACAATCATGACTACATCTCAACCCTTCGAGCTGCTACACATGGACTTATTTGGCCCTACTCACTACTCTACTCTCAATGCCACTGCTTGCCTCTATGGTTTTGTCATTGTTTATGATTACTCTAGATATACTTGGGTGCATATAATCCTCTACAAGACTGAAGTGCAGGATGTCTTCAGACGCTTTGCCAATCATGCCATGACGAACTGTGGCGTCAAGATCAAGCACATCAGAAGCGACAACGGCACTGAGTTCAAGAACACCGGCCTCGACCTTTATCTGGATACCTTGGGTATTACTCATGAGTTCTCTGCTCCTTACACACCTCAGTAGAATGGCATCATGGAGCGCAAGAACAGAACTCTTATTGAGATGGCCGAACGATGCTTGATGAGTACAAGACTCCACGGAAGTTCTGGCCTGAAGCCATTGACACTGCATGCCACGTCATCAACCATGTTTATCTTCACAAACTTCTGAAGAAAACATCATATGAGCTCCTAACTGGTAAGAAGCCGAATGTAAGTTACCTCAGAGTATTTGGTGCTAGGTGCTGGATCAAGGATCCATATCACACTTCAAAATTTGCACCAAAAGCACATGAAGGTTTTATGCTTGGTTACGGAAAGGATTCGCACTCCTACAGAGTCTTCAACCTCTTTCACTATAAAGTGGTTGAAACTATGGATGTGCGGTTCGATGAGACTAACGGCTCGCAAAGAGAGCACCTGCCAAATGTGCTAGATGAATTACCCCCTAGTGAGTCAATCAAGCAAATGGGAATTGGAGAGATCATACCATCTGAGAATTAGACTGAAGAAGAACTGATCGTTTCTGCACCTAATCAACCTGAAGACAATGCTCAGCCTGAAGACAATCCCCCGAATAATGACATTGATCAGCATGAGCAAAATCTTCGTCATGTCCATCCTCATGTTGCAAAAGAAGTACAGATTGAGAAGATAATTGACAACATCAATGCACCTGGTCCACTCACTCGTTCAAGAGCTACTCAAAGAGCAACATAGCTAACCAATTTCTGTGGGAATTTTGCATTCGTTTCACTCTCAGAACCCAAGAAAGTCGCTGAAGCCTTCATGGAACCTGAATGGATTCAAGCTATGCAAGAAGAGCTTCAACAGTTCAAGCTGAACAATGTGTGGGAATTGGTCAAGCGTCCTGATCCTCGGAAGCACAATATCATTGGCACCAAATGGATATATCGCAACAAGCAAGATGAGCATGGTCAAGTCGTCAGAAACAAGGATCGTCTCGTTGCACAAGGTTACACTCTAGTGGAAGGAATTGACTTTGATGAAACATTTGCTCCGGTGGCAAGGCTTGAAGCCATTCGCATACTGCTAGCCTATGCAAATCATCACAACATCCTTCTGTGTCAAATGGATGTGAAGAGTGCTCTTCTCAATGGAAAGATAGAAGAAGAAGTATATGCCGCACAACCTCCTGGCTTTGAAGATCCAAAACATCCTGATATGGTATACAAGCTCAACAAGGCACTGTATGGCCTCAAACAAGCCCCTCGTGCTTGGTATGACATGCTCAAAGACTTCCTGAAGAGCAAAGGCTTCAAACCTGGTTCACTAGATCCTACACTCTTCACGAAGACATACGACGGGGAACTATTTGTGTGCCAAATCTATGTGGATGACATTATCTTCGGCTGCACCAACAAGAAATACAGTGATGAGTTTGGTCACATGATGCAAGAGCAATATTAGATGTCCATGATGGGCGAGCTGAAGTTCTTTCTGGGTCTCCAAATCTGTCAGCAACGCAATGACATCTTCATATCTCAAGAAAAATACCTCAAAGATTGCCTGAAGAAGTTTGGAATGCAAGACTGCAAAGGATACACGACGCCAATGCCAACCAAAAGTCATCTAGGTCCCGATGCCAATGGTAAAGAGTTCGATCAAAAGGTATACCGCTCCATGATTGGTTCTTTGCTTTATTTATGTGCATCTAGGCCAAATATAATGCTTAGTGTTTGCATGTGTGCCCGATTCCAAGCGGCACCAAAGGAATCGCATCACTTAGCTGTGAAGTGAATTCTTCGATATTTGGCTTACACCCCAACACTAGGATTATGGTATCCAAAGGGCTCAGAGTTTGATCTAGTTGGATTCTCATATGCTGATTATGCTGGTGACAAGGTTGATCGCAAGTCCACATCTAGCACATGTCACTTTCTGGGACGATCTCTTGTCCATTGGTCTTCAAAGAAGTTCGTTGATCTTCAAAGAAGCAGAACTGTGTATCTCTCTCCACTGCTGAATCTGAATACATTGCTGCTGGATCTTGATGTGCTCAGCTTCTCTGGATGAAGCAAACTCTCAAGGACTATGGTATTTACCTGAAGAATGTGCCACTCTACTGCGACAATGAGAGTGCCATCAAGATTGCTAACAACCCAGTTCAGCACTCGAAGACAAAGCACATTGAAATTCGTCATCACTTCCTCAGAGATCATGTTATGAAGGAAGATATTGATATCATTCACGTCAACACTGAAGAGCAATTGGCTGATATCTTCACAAAGCGCTTGGATGAGAAAAGGTTTTGCAAGTTGCATGTGAGCTAAATATCTTGGAATCCTCAAATGTCCTGTCAATTGGACACACATCCTAACACTTGTGCATTTTGATGACTTAGATGTGAAACACACGAAGAAACGTATATCTTCAATCAATGAAGACATACACTCTGAGTGTGAATACATTAATGCGGAATTTGACTTCAGAGCGCCACGATAATTGTGCGTCGTGTCTGGGTCTAATACTTCCTATACGGTGGGTAACGCCACCACCAAACTTTTGTTTGAAGTGTTTCCCTTGGCGTTATGTTTGCAAAGTATTCGTACTTGGTTTATCTTCATCCTTGACTTAAGTTCATATTTATCTTCATCTTGTTGATTTGGTCGTATACTAGTTATATACGTATTTGTGTTCTATCCTCTACAGCTGTAAGTGCATCTAGTGCCCCTTAGTGATTTTGGTGTATTGAAGACTTATAGGTTAAGGGACTGATGCGTTTGTGAGTGTACACAGGTCTATAAGTCTATGAGGAGTTTTATATTTACAGAGAAAGTCGACCCCTAAAAATGAAGTTCTTCGACTGAAGACTTTGGATTTCTGAAGACTTTCTGAAGACTTTGAAAGTGAAGAAATTGGTGTGACCTTGAAGACTTAGTAATCATTCGAGGAACATGAAGCGTGAAGACTTTTGTTTTTATAGTTTCATTTTCTCTTTCTTGAGTCATAGGAAACACCGTACTGTTAAAGGGGGTCGAGAAAATACTAAGGAAAAATTTCCATGTGATGCTCAACTCAAAATCCTACACCTACCAATCCCTTCGAGTGAAGCCATTGGAAATCTCATACAGTTCAGTCATATTCTTTAGTGACAGAGATGAAGTTCTTCTGGTCTCTGAGGAATTTGTTCTGACTGAGGAGTTAGGAATTCACCAGTGTGAATTGCCTACACAGTGAAGAACATGATAGCCCTGAGGAATTTGATAGTTAAAATTCCGATCGTTGCTGTGCTACGTGCCAGCTGTCCCAAAATATCCTACCACCTAACGGTCATATCAGACAAGGGCATTTATCTCCTCATCTCTTTCATTTCCTCATGTCTGTTGTTGTGTGCCTGTTCATATCTGTTTGAAGACTTTGATGAAAGACTTTCTCAATTTCCTCAGTTCAATTTCTTTAGTCTGTTCGTCTTCTTTCTTGTGTTATCCTGTGTTTACGCTTTCTGTACTTTGTGCTTGTCTTTATTTCATCATGATGACTATGCTTGTGTTCTGTAATGTTTACTTCTGAGTACTTATTCCGCTGCAAGTATTTCTTCTCTTAGGAACTTCCTCACCAGCAAATTCGTCAATGAAGAATTCATAAAAATCGCCTATTCACCCCCCCTCTAGTCGATATAACGCACTTTCAATTGGTATCAGAGCAAGGTACTCCCTTGTTCTGTGTGATTTTGGTTTAACCGCCTGGAGTTTTAGTTATGTCGACTGCAGGATTGAGGAACGTATCCTGCCCCATCTTTGACAGTCACGAGTATCCTCGGTGGAAGGCCATGATGAAGAAGCAACTCATGGCTATGGACAGCGAACTGTGGACCGTCACTGAGATTGGTCTTACCGATCTATGCAAGATGGCGGAGGCGGATGACATTCGCAAGTACAGTCTACTCAACCTCACATTGAAGGATGTCATATGCTCATGTTTGTCCCAAAACCAGTTCAGGAACGTCATGCATCTCAATCACACGAAGCTAATCTGGGACCGTCTCTCTGAGGTCTATGAAGGTCATCGAACTCGTCATGATCCTTGGTTTGAGGATTAAAGGAATCTCTCAATGCGATGACATTCGAACCAGAATCATCATCTTCTACCCCCTGCCTTATGGCAAAGAGTGCTAAGGTAACTGAATGCTACCTATCTGAGTCCAGTGATGATGAATCTGGAGATGAATTTGGACCTAGCTATGTCAAACTTGCTTCCCTTGCCACTAAACAACAAAGAGCTCTTGAAAAAGTTCAATACATGCTAAATAAGAGCGATGATATGTTGGGTGAAGAAATGGATCAGTCAAAAGCTTTGGCTGAAAGTCTTCAGAGACTTCATTCCAAGTTTGACGACCTTCAAGGTCATCATAACACTCTCTTATCTGATCACGAGAAGCTGTCTCTTGAACTTCTTCAAAGAAAGCGAGATCTTGAGAAGCTAAGAGTGAGTTATGAAGATCTTCAGAAGGAGCGTGATTCATTACTTGCTCAACAAATCAGCGCTACTCAGCAAGAATTTGTCCCTCCATGTCTGAAGTGCATTGAATGTGAATATGCTAATTCTTAACCTGAATGTTCAAATGCTTCTAATGTTACAAATTCTTCACCTGTCTCTGCTATCACTAATTCCTCATCTGGGGACGTCGCTAGTATCACTGATGATGCAGGGCTGAAGGAATTGTACATGACAGGCATGTACAAAATCCTCAAAGGGCATCAGACTCTTTGTGATGTGCTTAAAATGCAGATCCTCAACAGGAACCCTAGGAAAGAGGGTATTGCCTTTGAGAGGAAACTCAATGTTGATGGAACATATTGGAAGCGTGAGAAGTACCCCAAAACCTCATGGGTTGCTGCAAAGGGACCTCCAGTTGATCCATCCAATTTATCTGGCTTTACATGTGAATCTCCTCATTCTTCTGATGAGTCATTTGACTCCAACTATAAACTGTTCAAAAATCAGAATGGTGAAGTATTTGCTAGATATGTTGGCACTAACTATAGGAACAGTTCCCCTATGAAGAAAATCTGGGTTCCCAAAAGTTGCCTTGAAAGTCTTCAGGTGAATGTCCTCATGACACCACCTATGAAGAATAGGAACTCCAGATCAAATTCTTCATATGGACCAAATTCTTCATATGGATCAAATTCCTCAACAGGATCAAAATCCTCACATGATCATCATCGTGCTAACCCCTCTGTTTCGCAGGGTAGAGCTAAGGGCTATGAATATGAGCATTATTCTTCAAATCACTATGTTCATAAGTCCTCGAAGAATTGCTCTGCTTATTCATATGCTTACCCTAACCCCTCTCATGTGAAACGAAGCGGACTGGCTTCTATGCCACCTTTCTCATATGGTGCTCGCAGAGTGATGAATTCTTTGCCA
This sequence comes from Triticum dicoccoides, assembly GCF_002162155.2. NCBI lineage: Eukaryota > Viridiplantae > Streptophyta > Magnoliopsida > Poales > Poaceae > Triticum > Triticum dicoccoides. The sequence goes on from NC_041393.1 coordinate 125,562,379, forward strand.
CCCCTTCAGATATGGGTGGTGAAGAAAAAGAACTAATCTCTTATGCAGGGTCAGGTCTCCAGACGTGCTCAAAACTCTGAAGAATTTGCTGGAGACCTGAACAATGCCTAAAAGGACGCAGGCTAATCATGAAGAAATGAATTCTCATTTCTCATGTCCTCATACTGATTTATCTGTGCTATTGCTTGATGAAATTGATCTGATGATATTGATGTCATATTCTTCGCTGATGAAGTATATGAGTTCGTAAGTTGCACGAATTCATCTGCAGGATGACCAACCCAAAGCAAATGAGTGGGTCCTTGATAGTGGATGTACAAATCACATGACTGGTGACAAGAATCTACTGATGGATGCTCCTTCATCACCGTCGCATCTGAAGCATACCATCTTCGCTGACAAAGGCAAAAGTTAGGTATTGGGTCTAGGTAAGGTTGCGATCTCTAAGGACATACACATGGACAAAGTCATGCTTGTTGAGTCCTTAGGATACAACCTCGTGTCTGTCTCAATGCTTTGTGATCTTGATATGGTTGTTGTCTTTGGCAAGTATCGTTGTGTTGTGATCATGGAAGCTGACAATTCCAAAGTCAAGGCTTTAGGAGAGGAGACTTGTACATTGTTGATTTCTCTACAGGACCACAACCGGCCGTATGCCTACTTGCAAAAGTTTCAGAAAGCTGACTATGGCATCGACGACTTGGTCATGCAGGCATGAGGAATCTGCACACGCTTGCGAAGAAGAAGCATGTCATTGGCATTGAGAATGTCAAATTCCTCAAGGATCACTTATGCGGAGCCTGTGAAGCAAGAAAGATGACCAAGGCCAAGCATCCAGCAAAGACTATCATGACTACCACTCGACCATTTGAATTGCTTCACATGGATCTTTTTGGTCCCAATCATTATTCTGCAATTCTAAATGATGCATCTCTATATGGCTTTGTTATTGTTGATGATTATTCTCGTTACACATGGGTGCACATTTTCACTTACAAACATGAGGTGCAGGAAGTCTTCAAACGATTTTCTTCGAGGGCTTCAACCAACTTTGGTGTGAAGATCAAGCACGTCAGAAGTGACAATGGGACCGAGTTCAAGAATTCCGGTCTTGATGGCTATCTTGATGAACTTGGTATTACTCATGAGTTATCTGCTCCTTATACTCCTCAGCAGAATGGCGTCGTGGAGCACAAGAACAGGACCCTTGTTGAGATGGCTCACACTATGCTTGACGAATACAAGAACCTCGTCGTTTCTGGATTGAGGCCATTGATACTGCATGACACGTCATCAACAGGGTATATCTTCACAAATTCTTCAAGAAGACTGCCTATGAACTCCTCACTGACAAGAAACCCAATGTGAGTTACTTCAAAGTCTTCGGTGCTAAATGCTGGATTAGAGATCCTCTCACAATTCTAAATTTGCACTGAAAGCACATGAGGGTTTTATGCTTGGTTATGGAAAGGACTCGCACACCTACAGAGTCTTCAACAACATTCTTCACAATGTTGTTGAAACCGTAGATGTGCGGTTCGATGAGACTAATGGATCGCAAAGAGAGCACCTACCTTCTGTGTTAGATGAACCAGCACCTGAAGAATCTATCAAGTTCAAGGCTACTGAGGATGTCATTCCCACCGAAGAATTTGCTGAAGAATTCATTCTAGAACATGATGAACGTCGAGCTGGCGCACCTGAAGAAAATGGTGCAGAGGAAAATGCTCCTGAAGAGAATGCGGATCAAATTCCTCAAAGACAACCCGCTCATCCTCGTATTGCAAATGAAGTGCAAGTCGAGAAGATCATTGATGACACTGAAGCACCAGGTCCTCTCACACGCTCAAAAGCTTCACATTTGTCTAACTTTTGTGGGCACTTTGCTTTTGTCTCTATCACAGAGCCCACTAAGGTACATGAAGCATTTATGGAGCCTGAGTGGATTCAAGCTATGCAAGAAGAATTACATCAGTTCGAGCTCAACAACGTCTGGGAACTGGTCAAACGTCCAGATCCTCGCAAGCACAACATTATTCGCACAAAGTGGATCTACCGCAACAAGCAAGATGAAAATGGCCTTGGGGTGAGGAATAAGGCACAGCTTTTAGCTCAAGGCCACACACAGGTTGAAGGAATTGATTTCAATGAAACTTTTGCACATGTTGCTAGACTTGAGGCTATTCGCATATTACTTGCTTATGCTAACCATCATAATATCACCTTATATCAAATGGATGTGAAAAGTGCATTCCTCAATGGTAAGCTTGAGGAAGAAGTATATGTTGCTCAATCCCCAGGTTTTGAAGATCCAAAGAATCCTGACAAAGTGTTCAGACTCAACAAGGCCCAGTATGGCCTCAAGCAAGCCCCTCAGGCGTGGTATGATACTTTGAAGGAATTCCTCATGAAGAAAGGCTTCAAACTCGGTTCACTCGACCCTACTCTTTTCACTAAGTCATATGATGATGAATTGTTTGTGTGCCAAATATATGTTGATGATATTATCTTTGGCTGTACTGATCAACGTTATAGTGATGAATTTGCCTATATGATGAGTGAAGAATATAAAATGTCTATGATGGGAGAGTTGAAATTCTTTTTAGGTCTTCAAATTCGTCAACAGCGCAATGGGATATTCATATCTCAGGAGAAATACCTCAAGGACGTACTGAGGAAATTCGGCATGCAAGATTGCAAAGGGGTCAAAATTCCAATGCCCACAAATGGCCATCTATGCACTGATGAAAATGGTAAATACTTCGATCAAAAGGTATACCGCTCCATGATTGGCTCTTTATTGTATCTATGTGCATCTAGGCTGGATATTATGCTTAGTGTTTGCATGTGTGCCCGATTCCAAGCTACACCGAAGGAATCACACCATGAGGATGTGAAGCATATTCTTTGATATCTAGCTCACACACCAACACTTGGATTATGGTATCCCAAGGGCTCTTCATTTGATCTCATTGGATATTCAGACTCTGACTATGCTGGCGATCGCGTGGACCGCAAGTCAACATCAGGAACATGCCATTTCCTTGGACGATCTTTGGTCTATTGGTCCTTGAAGAAACAGAACTGCATATCACTCTCAACTGTAGAAGCTGAGTACATTGCTGCTGGATCGTGTTGTGCTCAATTACTTTGGATGAAGAAAACACTCAAGGACTATGGCATCAACATGAAGAATGTGCCTCTCTACTGCGACAATGAGAGTGCTATCAAGATTGCTCATAACCCAGTTCAGCACTCAAAGACCAAGCACATCTAGATTCATCATCATTTTATTCGTGATCATGTGTTGAAGGGCGACATTTCCATCGACCATGCAAGCACTGAAGATCAGCTGGCCGATATCTTCACTAAGCCCTTGGATGAGAAGAGATTTAGCAAGTTGCGATGTGAGCTAAATATCCTAGAATCTTCGAATGTTCTCTGAAATGGACACACATCCTAACACTTATGCTGACTTGATGACTTAGATGTGCAACACACGAAGTAACGTTTTTCTTCAATCAATGAAGACTAACCCTCTAAGTGTGAAGAAATTAAGGAAGAAATTGATTCTCAGAGCCCTACGACAATTGTACGTGGTGTCTGAAATCAGCTTTCTTATACGGTGGGTCACGCCACCAACCAAAGTTGAAAATCTGCAATTTGAGTTTTTCTTCGTTTTTGAAATTCCTCAGTTTTTCAAATTCTTCAACTTTGCATTATCTTCACTCTTTCCGGTGTTGTTCTTCATTTTAAAATATATGTATGAGTTTTATGTCCTCTACATCATTCACTTATTGCTAATTCTTCAAGTTGATTTCTTCTGCTAAGCGAATGTGATCGGACCCTTCCCCCTCTATGCTAAACTCAACCTAGTCTATTCACAAATTCTTCATGTGTGTTCTATTTGAAACTCATTCAAAATCTTCACTGTGTCCTTGACAGCTAAAGAAATTGCGAACGGAAACTTTAATATATCTGATCTGAATTTTCGGCTTTGCCGCTCAAACCATTCCGCATCCCACGACAATACTTATCTATTCACCCACGATCCTACACGATTGCCACCTCTCAGTATGTGGGTGACACATGTCAAGCGAATGAGAAGGGCCAGGGGCACGTTCGTCCAAAATCTTTGGGCGTACAGTTTTTCACTTCCACTATAAATACCCCTGCCTCTTCCTCACTTCACTTTTTACTCCCCTCGCTCTCACTCCCGCTCGAGCTTCCCGAAACCCTAGCGCCGCCGCTACTTCATCATCACCGGTGAGGAAGAGCCTCATTGCCTCGACCTCGTCGCCGTCGTACTCGCGCCGGTTGCGGATTTCTTCACTCCGTCGTCGCCGTAGCCGTCTTCCTCTGCCAAGTTAGGGCGTGGAAGATCTGAACTGACGAACTTCACATCTACACTTCTCAGTTCGTCGTGTTCTTTATCTCGGGTAATTAAAAGTTACTTTTACTACCCTCTTTGATTCTTCTGTTTTCTTGAAAATCTTCAAAGGTGTTTATTTTTCAAATCTTCACACAAATGAACACCTCACATGTCATCGGCTCTTGATTCGTTTCTCTAAGCAATGTTTTCTTCAAGATTCCTCAATTGTATGGATTTTCGATCTATACAACTCTGGAACCTAAGACAAAGAACGCTTACTGAAATTACTCAAGACTCATCTGGTCAAATTCCTCAAACTTTCTCATTTTTTAAAAACCTTCTAAGAATGCATATGACCTCTCCAAATTCCTCGCAACTATACTCTGTTCACAGGTACAAATGTCTGCTGCTGAATCACTAGGTTCTCATCAACTTTACTCATTTGCAGCGTTCCTCGAAGAAAAGTTGGACACCTCTTCAGAAACCTCAGTTGTTCATATTCCTCAGCTGAAGAAAATGGCTGATAAGAAGCGACAGAAGGGAGGAAAGAGGCCTGAGGTCAATACTGCGTTTCAAATCCCTAAGGACATTTATGGTGGATACTACACTCCTAATGAGGCCAAGTTTGGCAAGGAGGACAAGAATCAGCTCAAGGTGTGCATACAATGGATAGAGAGGAGATGGGCACGAGAATGGAGGGAGTACAGGTATGTTACTCCCAAGTATATGAAGAAATTCGCGCTCAACCCTCCATGCTCAAGACCTCCATTGGCACCAGGCCAAGTGGCAGATCCCACCAGCCTCAAGCACCGTGAGGACTATGCTAATGAATGGGCAAAGCACTAGGCCAAACTGGCCAAGCAAGCAAAAGAAGCAGTGAAGAAATTTGATGCAGACTCTGCTGCTGCTGCTGCCTCTGCTGAGGCCTCTACTAGTCAGCCGAAGAAGGCGATGCCTAAGAAGCCTGCTCATAAGTCAAGCGCTTCTCCTTCAAAGCCCTCACTGCCAAGCTCCTCAGCAATGCCCTCAAGGCCAGATTCTTCAAAGCCCTCACGGCCAATTCCTCAGTCTGCTCCTCCTCCTCCAAAGTCTTCAGCTCCTCCGATAAAGTCTTCAGCTGCTCCGACCAGATCCTCGGCACCTGTGCATCTCGCCACATACCAACGGACCCAAGGCATCTCAATTGCCTCAGGAGCATCTGCAAGTTCCTCAGCTGCACCAAAATCCTCAGCTGGCCCCTCTCTGCTGAAGAAAAAGGCCACTGCTGGACGAGGCCTTCGACCAAGTCCTCACAAGAAGCAGGTCGCCTTCCAAGTGCCCTCTGATGATGATGAGGCTGATGATGAAGAACTTGCCGAAATCATCAGAGACAGGCAAGCCAGGGCCGCTAGAGCCAAAGGCAGCAATCTGCCACTGATGTTGGATCCAAAGTTGATCCTCGATTACATTGACCTATGGCACAAGGACCCTAACACGCCTTTGCCAGAGATGAACCTCACTCCTGGCCAGAGTCATGTTCTGACTGCCTTTATTGAGGAAGAAAAGTGGAAATTTTAACAAGGCAGAAAGCTGAAGAAAGCGCAATACAAGAAGCAGCGCTACCTCAAGGACAATGTCCTCACTCTCTCCCCTGATCAGCTCATTGCTTTGCAAGCTGAAATCAAGCAATTGAGTGATGAATTCGATCGCTACTATGCTGATTGGAAGGGCGCCAAGGTGCGGTTCGTCAATCTGATGAAGAAATTCACTTCAAGTGTTGCTCCTCCTGTGCACATTGAAGTTACTCAGGCTAAAGCATCTGCTCATCCTACTAAAGAACATGCCAGCACCATTGATGACAATCAGGCTACTGAAGAAAATGAGAGTACCAGGGCCGATGACTCCATTCCAGCCGCTGAAGAAATTGCTAGGGCATCCACTAGTGGTTTGCCTGAAGAAAATGAAGAAGTCAGGGCAACTGCATCAGTTGCGCCTGAAGAAACTGAACCCAAGTCCTCTGCACCTCCTGCGCCTACACCAGCTCCGATCCTTCCATCTGCATCAGATGCGAAGAAGACCAAGGCTGCCGAGCGTGCAGCTGTGAAGAAAAGAAAGGCATCAACTTCATCAAACTCTTCAGCTCCGAAGAAGATGAAGCCACTGACTAGCTCTATTGACAACCCAATTGATGTTGTTCCAGTCTCCTTCATGCCATCAAAGGACCTTGTTCCTTTTGGTGAAGATTATGTGATTCCCAATGAATCTGATGAAGAAACTCCTTCTACTGCTTCGACAGAGCAGTTGGACGAAGAAATTGAAGTGGATGAGATCCCTTCAACCCCAGTCATTTCCTCACCTATGCCTCAGTTCACTTCTGAAGAGGCAGGTGTTGAAGAAATGGAAGATGGGGATGTGGACATTGGCTGTACCACTCCTGTGCTCAAAGATGAGTTTTGGGACAGTCGGCACCCAAACTCTTGAATGTTCACTCTGCTCCAAGCAATTCCTCAGTCCCCTACTGCTACTGAAGTGCAAACTGGATCTGAAGAACCTCATGCAACCCCAAGTGTTCATGAAGAAATTCCAACCACTAGTGCTGAAGAAAATGTCAATGAGGAAATGAAGAACCAGGCTGAAGTTGCCGAAGAGCCTGAAATTTCTCAGCATGAGGAACCTGAGATTGTGATTCCTGAAGTGGTGATGCAATTGACTGACACTCCTTGGCCCAAGCCAAAGGATCCCTTCTCAAAGAAGCAAAAATTCAAGGCTGATGATTTCTTCAGCGAGCACGTGTTCTTCACTGAATTCAACCCCTATGACAATGCTCGTCTTAGAAGGAAGCACTTCTGGACTGCCAGCCAGGCCAACTTCTATTCCTCACTGCTTTTCAACAAGGACAAAGTCTTCGATCATGAGCATATTCCTCATGTGGACATGGAATCTATGTCGTGCTTCTCTCAAGTCCTTAGAATGCTTCATGATGTAGGCTTGCTCAACTTCTGCTCTGACATAGTTGATTGGAATGAAGAGCTTATTCTTCAGTTCTACGCAACTCTGCATATAACATGTGATGTTGCTAACATCAACTCATGGGTGTTGGACTGGATGACTAAAAACACTCATTACAAGGCACCTGCCTCTGAATTGCTTCGTGCCTTGCCAATCAGTCCTCCACCTGACGGTGCTCGTTGTCTGTATGACGAGCCTGAACTCACTGCTCACTATATGCAAGTGTTCATGAAGTCGCTGAAGCCTGGTCAAGCCCCAAGGACCAAATTCCTCGTGAAGGAATTACTCTATGTGCCTAGAACCATCTATCGCATTCTGACGAAGACCATGAGTCCTATCAAAGGCCATGACTCATCCGATGAAGAAGTTATCGGGATGATGAAGAATATGCTTTTCAACATAATGCATGGCATCCCCATAAACTATCATGATTTCTTCATGAGGACTCTGGCAAATGTTGCACTTTCACCTTTTGAGCTGAAGCCTTACGCGCTGTCGATCATGAGATTCCTCGGAACAAGGATTTCACTCAACTACAAGGCTGATTTTTAGAATCACCTCGCTACTTGCCCCCTATTGAAGTCATCAAGCGGACAATTTCCTCATCTGATGAGAAGTGCAAGTCACCAGCCGTAATCGATGAAGGCATTCGTCCATTGGATGGTCAGTTCCGCAAAGCTTCATCTTACTCCACCAATGATGACTCTGCCACTCATGATTCTGCTGGCAATGCTACCAAGTCAAGTCCTCAAGCTACTGCTCCTCGTGTGATGACTGACCGTGAACTGCTTATAAGTCTTCACCAGAAGGTGGATCGAAACCACAAATGGGTTAAGCGTTAGTTTGGCTCTATTCTTCACAACATGACTTCTACACATAATGTAGTGAAGAAAAACCATTACTACCTCCATGAAGTGTTTGATCGCACCTGGGCTATTCTGTCACATCTATATGGTGAAGAAGATCTGAAGAAAATGGGCTTCAAGGAAGACTTTGACTGGTCTGCTCCTCCACCGAAGAAACTCAAGAAAGTCAAGGTTCCTCCCTTGGTCGCTAGTTCATATTCTTCATCGCGTGACACAGACGAGTACGAAGACTTGGATGACACTGCAGCAGGCCCTACAACGACTCAAGACCCTGACAACGTTGGTGCTCCTCCATCATCATGATATTCTTCAGGGGTGTTAGTCCTTAGTTTCAACTCTTTTGGTCATTCGATGACAAAGGGGGAGAAATTTGAGTTAGTCTTCAAGCGGGTCTATCTTATATGGGCGTTTTTTTCTAAGTTACAACTCTCGTTCTTTTGATGACTTTGCTGGATCGAGTTGTAATCTTAAACTCTATTGTGGCCTGATACTTTTGCTGTGTTCTTCTGCATGCTTATTCCTCATTAATGTTAATGCACGCATGTTGAATTACATCAGTCACCATATTTCATCATGCATTTCAAATTCTTCATATTATATGTCAAATGCGTGTATGAATTACAAGATATAGGGGGAGATCTCCATGATTATACTTTTGAAGTGTGCATTGCTTCAAAAGCAAATTCCTTGTTATGCACATCTTCAGGGGGAGTTCTTCTATATCTTGCAATCAAATTCCTCAATATTAGTATTTACACTTCATATGTTTATCCCCGTTGAAAACTTAACCTATATTGTCATCAATCACCAAAAAGGGGGAGATTGTAAGTGCATCTAGTGCCCCTTAGTGATTTTGGTGTATTGAAGACTTATAGGTTAAGGGACTGATGCGTTTGTGAGTGTACACCGGTCTATAAGTCTATGAGGAGTTTGATATTTACAGAGAAAGTCGACCCCTAAAAATGAAGTTCTTCAACTGAAGACTTTGGATTTTTGAAGACTTTGAAAGTGAAGAAATTGGTGTGACCTTGAAGACTTGGTAATCATTCGAGGAACATGAAGCGTGAAGACTTTTGTTTTTATAGTTTCATTTTCTCTTTCTTGAGTCATAGGAAACACCGTACTGTTAAAGGGGGTCGAGGAAATACTAAGGAAAAATTTCCATGTGATGCTCAACTCAAAATCCTACACCTACCAATCCCTTCGAGTGAAGCCATTGGAAATCTCATACAGTTCAGTCATATTCTTTAGTGACAGATACGAAGTTCTTCTGGTCTCTGAGGAATTTGTTCTGACTGAGGAGTTAGGAATTCGCCAGTGTGAATTGCCTACACATTGAGGAACATGATAGCCCTGAGGAATTTGATAGTCAAAATTCCGACCGTTGCCGTGCTATGCGCCAGCTGTCCCAAAATATCCTACCACCTAACAGTCATATCAGACAAGGGCATTTATGTCTTATCATGTCGGGTTCCTCCCTAGGCTATAAATAGCCGCCCCCTACAACCACTAGCTGGTTGGCTGCTCCGAGAGAAACTGACACTTGTCATTTGAGAGCATCCCATCCTCTGAGGACTTTGAGCGAAAATCATCAAGTGAGGAAAACCCAAACCCAAACCTTCAAAACCCCAAAGTGATTGAGCATCACTGAAGAGATTGATCCTACATGGATCCGACACTTGTTACCTTTGAAGACTGTGCTTCTTCCAGACGGTTAGGCGTCAAGGTCTAGAGCATCCAAGAGGAATTGTGGATCGCCGAGTGACCGAGTTTGTGAAGGTTTGGAAGTCACCTGAAGACTTACCATGAGTGATTGGGCGAGGTCTGTGTGACTTTAGCTCAAGGAGAATACGGTGAGGACTGTGTGTCCGGGACTGGGTGTCGTCGAGTTTAAATACTCAGCCGCTCCAACCAGATGTACAACTGAGACAGCAGTTGGAACTGGTCTACCAAATCATTGTCTTCACCGAGCTCACTGGTTCTATCTCCTCATCTCTTTCACTCCTCATGTCTGTTGTTGTGTGCCTATTCATATCTGTTTGAAGACTTTGACTGAAGACTTTCTCAATTTCCTCAGTTCAATTTCTTTAGTCTGTTCGTCTTCTTTCTTGTGTTATCCTGTGTTTATGCTTTTTGTACTCTGTGCTTGTCTTCATTTCATCATGATGACTATGCTTGTGTTCTGTAATGTTTACTTCTGAGTACTTATTCCGCTGCAAGTATTTCTTCTCTTAGGAATTTCCTCACCAGCAAATTCCTCAGTGAAGAATTCATAAAAATTGTCTATTCACCCCCCCCCTCTAGTCAATATAACGCACTTTCAACAGCATTCACTTATAGCTATGGCATCATGCTGAATCTTTTGATCTAAGTGAATGTGATCGGACCCTAACCTATCTATGCTTCTACCTCAATTCTATCTATCCAAATCATATGCATTCTATTGAAAACTGTCGATTGTCTTCACTAAGACCTTGTCAGCTGAAGTCAATCTGACAAACATTTATATCTGCTTCTAATGCTATATCCTTATTGCCTGAAAGCCGGAGAATTCGGAATGACCACCCCGACAATCCAGGCGTGCGTGGGAACATGGAACAACTTCCAAGGTGTTGCATGCTTGCCACGTGCCCTTCAGATGTGAATCGCCAGGGGCACCTACGTAATTGCGCTATGTCATCCCTTTCCTTATAAATACCCATCACATCACGGTCAAAAATCCTTCTTCCACCTCGCCATCTCTCACAAACCCTAGCGCCTCCGCTAGCTCTCGACGACGCCGATGACGAAGCACTTAGCTGTCGTGACTTCACCGACGCCGTCCTCACGCTGACCGCGGACCTCGTCTTCTCCGCCGCCGCCGTAGGTGTCTTCCATCGCCAAGTTAGGGAACGGGAGGTCGAACTGCTCGGCCTCCAACTTCGCTCCATCTAGCAGTTCTTCGTGTGGTAATTAAAACTTACTTTTTACCGTCTTTTTGATCTGATAGATTCATCCTTCTTTACCAAAAGTGGTTTCTATACTTCCAATTTGAATCTATCCAGTTCTGCATCTCATATTATGCCTAGTCTGTTCACTTATGCTTCTCTACAAGTTTGATTCCTCACTTGTACTTATTCTTGTAATCGTACAAATCTGGAACCAACACTCAACAAATAAGTGAATGTCTTCACGTTATGAGGTCAATGTCTTCAAACTGATTTATCTTCAAAATCTTCGAAGAATGCATATGACCTATTCCCCTTCCCTCGCACCTCTAATGTGGTCACATGTACATGTCCGTGGGAGAATACCTTGGCTCTCATAGTCTGCATTCGTTTGCAGAATTCTTACAGAGTCACATAAATTCTCCTGAAGCCAGTTCTTGTCTAACCAGCCGTCGGAAGCCTCTGCAAGTTCTGAAGCCTTTCAGGTTAAGCTTCCTGGCTACTGAGAAGTCAGCAAGAAAGGGTGTCAGACAGCGCCGTGGGCATACTTCCAAAGATTTGCCACTAGATTTGCATGAACTGTACAAAACAGACCCTGAGGAAACCTATAGAGAACGCAAGAATCGAATCCAATGGATTCGAAGATATTGGGCAGAGGAATAGTTCAAGTACAGATTTGTCACTGAAGAGTATGCCGAGAAGAATGCCATCAAGTGACCCTGGGGAGATATCCTATACAAGAATCTTCCTCCCAGGTCCAAGACTGAAGCTATTGATCAGGGCTTCTATCCATGCATGGTTCGCGGACCGCAGCTAGAGAATGCAGACCCTTCTTCTCTGTTGTGGTGTAGCGAAGACAATCTTTTCAAGCGCAACTTCAAGTTCGCGAAAGACTCTGCTGTGAAGAACAAGAAGGCATATGGACTTGACTTCAACCCAGGTCCTTCTGCTCCTCAGGAAGATGGCACCCATGAAGCCAATGAAAATAGAATCGGCCCCTTCTACAACCTCGAAGGCCTCATCACTCACATTGTCGTCCAAGGTGCAAATGTGTGTAAGTGCATCTAGTGCCCCTTAGTGATTTTGGTGTATTGAAGACTTATAGGTTAAGAGACTGATGCGTTTGTGAGTGTACACGGGTCTATAAGTCTATGAGGAGTTTGATATTTACAGAGAAAGTCGACCCCTAAAAATGAAGTTCTTCGTCTGAAGACTTTGGATGTCTGAAGACTTCCTGAAGACTTTGAAAGTGAAGAAATTGGTGTGACCTTGAAGACTTCGTAATCATTCGAGGAACATGAAGCTTGAAGACTCTTGTTTTTACTGTTTCATTTTCTCTTTCTTGAGTCATAGGAAACATCGTACTATTAAAGGGGGTCGAGGAAATACTAAGGAACAATTTCCATGTGAAGCTCAACTCAAAATCCTACACCTACCAATCCTTTTGAGTGAAGCCATTGGAAATCTCGCACAATTCAGTCATATTCTTCAGTGACAAAGACGAAGTTCTTCTGGTCTCTGAGGAATTTGTTCTGACTAAGGAGTTAGGAATTTGCCAGTGCGGATTGCCTACAAAGCGAGGAACATGATAGCCCTGAGGTATTTGAGAGTCAAATTTTCCGACCGTTGCTGTGCTACGCGCCAGCTGTCCCAAAATATCTACCCACCTAACGGTCATATCATTGAAGGGCATTATGTCTTATCATGTCGGGCTGCTCCCTAGGCTATAATAGTCGCCCCCTACAACCACTAGTTGGTTGGCTACTCCGAGAGAAACTGACACTTGTCATTTGAGAGCATCCCATCCTCTGAGGACTTTGAGCGAAAATCATCAAGTGAGGAAAACCCAAACCCAAACCTTCAAAACCCCAAAGTGATTGAGCATCACTGAAGAGATTGATCCTGCGTGGATCCGATGCTTGTTACCTTTGAAGACTGTGCTTCTTCCAGACGGTTAGGCGTCAAGGTCTAGAGCATCCAAGAGGAATTGTGGATCGCCGAGTGACCAAGTCTCTGAAGGTCCGGAAGTCACCTGAAGACTTACCACGAGTGATTGGGCGAGGTCTGTATGACTTTAGCTCAAGGATAATACGGTGAGGACTATGTGTCTGGGACTGTGCGTCCTCGAGTTTAAATACTCAGCCGCTCCAACCAGATGTACAACTGAGACAGCAGTTGGAACAGGTCTACCAAATCATTGTCTTCACCAAGCCTACTGGTTCTATTTCCTCAACTCTTTCATTTCCTCGTTTCTGTTGTTGTGTGCTTGTTCATATCTGTTTGAAGACTTTGACTGAAGACTTTCTCAATTTCGTCAGTTTAATTTCTTCAGTCTGTCTGTCTTCATCTTGTGTTATCCTGTGCTTACGATTTATGTACTCTGTGCTTGTCTTCATTCCATTATGATGACCATGCTTGTGTTCTGTTATGTTTACATTTGAGTACTTATTCCACTGCTAGTAGTTCTTCATTTAGGAATTTCCTCGCCAGCAAATTCCTTAGTGAAGAATTCATAAAAATCGCCTATTCACCCCCCCCCCTCTAGTCGATATAACGCACTTTCAATTGGTATCAGAGAAAGATACTCCCTTGTTCTATGTGATTTTGGTTTAACCGCCTGGAGTTTTAGTTATGTCGACTGCAGGATCGAGTAACGTTTCCTGCCCCATCTTTGACGGTCATGAGTATCCTCGATGGAAGGCCATGATAAAAAAGTGACTCATGGCTATGGACAGCGAATTGTGGACCGTCACTGAGATCGGTCTTAACGATCTATGCAAGATGGCGGAGGCTGATGACATTCGCAAGTATACTCTACTTAACCTCACTACGAAGGATGTCATCTGCTCCACTCTGTCCCGAAATCAGTTCAGGAACGTCATGCATCTCAATCACGCGAAACTAATCTGGGACCGTCTCTCTGAGGTCTATGAAGGTCATCGGACTCGTCACGATACTTTGTTTGAGGACTACAAGGAATCTCTCAATGTGATGACATTCGAACCAGAATCATCATCTTCTACCCCCTGCCTTATGGCAAACAGTGCTAAGGTAACCGAATGCTATCTATCCGAGTCTAGTGATGATGAATCTGGCAATGAATTTGGACCTAGCTATGTCAAACTTGCTTCCCTTGCCACTAAACAACAAAGAGCTTTGGAAAAAGTTCAATACATGCTAAATAAGAGCGATGATATGTTGGGTGAAGAAATGGATCAGTCAAAAGCTTTGGTTGATAGTCTTCAGAGACTTCATTCCAAGTTTGACGACCTTCAAAGTCATCATAACACACTCCTATCTGATCATGAGAAGCTTTCTTGTGAATTTCTTCAAAGAAGACAACATCTTGAGAAGCTAAGAGTGAGTTATCAAGATCTTTGGAAGGAGCGTGATTCATTACTTGCTCAACAAATCAGTGCTACTCAGGAAAAATTTATTCCTCCATGTCTGAAGTGCATTGAACGTGAATCTACTAATTCTTCACCTGAATGTTCAAATGCTTCAAATGTTACAAATTATTCACCTGTCTCTGCTATCACTAATTCCTCATCTGAGGACATTGCTAGTACCACTGATGATGCAGGGCTAAAGGAATTGTACACAACAGGCATGTACAAAAGCCTCAAAGGGCATCAGACTCTTTGTGATGTGCTTAAAAAGCAGATCCTCAACAGGAACCCTAGGAAAGAGGGTATTGCCTTTGAGAGGAAACTCAATGCTAATGGAACATATTAGAAGCCTGAGCAGTATCCCTAAACCTCATGGGTTGTTGCAAAGGGACCTCCAGTTGATCCATCCAATTTATCTGGCTTTACTTGTGAATCTCCTCATTCTTCTGATGAGTCATTTGACTCCAACTATAAACTGTTCAAAAATCAGAATGGTGAAGTATTTTATAGATATGTTGGCACTAACTGCAGGAACAGTTCCCCTATGAAGAAAATCTGGGTTCCCAAAAGTTATCTTGAAAGTCTTCAGGTGAATGTCCTCATGACACCACCGGTGAAGAATAGGAACCCCAGATCTAATTCTTCATATGGATCCAATTCCTCAAAAGGATCAAAATCCTCAAACGATCATCATCGTACTAACCCTTCTGTTTCGCAGGGTAGAGCTAAGGGCTATGAATATGAGTATTATTCTTCAAATTATTATGTTCATAAGTCCTCAAAGAATTTCTCTGCTTACTCATATGCTTACCCTATCCCCTCTTATGTGAAACGAAGTGGACTAGTGAAAGAACATGTGGTGCCCCCATGTTTGGTTTTGGTAATTAATGACAATCTCTATGGACTAATGGTTGCCTTGAGTTATGTTTGAAGGTTTTGTCCATAGGCCTTTCTTGAAGTCCATGTGTTGGTTTCAAGGAGTTTATGAGTTGACCAAGGTGTTAAGGAATTATCCAAAGATTGGTCATGTGAGTGTTGAGATTATTGCAAGCATGTCTTGAAGAATAAGATTGTGTGATCATTCATGTCCACCTTCAAGACATCATCCAAATGAAGAGAGTTGGAAAGATTCAACACACAAAGCGCACAAGATGTACCGAGGGATCAAGTGATCCCATGGTATGGTAAGCATTGTCCATTACGCTTTGTGTGCTAACCCATGGTCTTCGTGAGAGTTCTTTGTGGGGTTAGGTTACGGTGTGCAAGTTCAAGTGATGTATCACGAAGAGATCAAGTGCTTGAAGCTTGCCGTCCATTGTGCTGACAATGGACTTGTGAAGATGAGCGGAAGAGTGGCTCACCCATAGTGGAGTATGGGGGAGCAATCAACTAGTCTTCATCGAGCCAACGCAATCAAAAAAGGTGGTCTATCTTGAGGAGGAGTAGATCGTCATCATCTAGCTCAAGTGGATTTTGTGCAAGGCAAAGGTTTGTCCTTGATAGGTTTTCTATTTTACCGGTCTCATGGTAGTTGTGGGAGACCGAGTTATAGGATCGATTGCCATACTATTAAGGGGGGCTCTCGATGAGTTGCTTGATCATATCGTTCGTAGAGAGCTCAAACCATTGCATCCTTGCATCATCTTTATTGGTTCTTGTTTGGTTCTTCTCCTTGTGAGTTTTGGAGCTTTTGGTCATTTTCATGACAAGCTCGAGTTCATCGAAAACGGAGTTCACATGCATCTTCTATGATGTTTTCGATGTTGGGGGTTCTGTCGGTTCTTCTCTGTTGGAGGTTTCTCTATTTTGATGCTACTCGTTGTCTTGTATCCAACAAGCTTGAGTTTGCTCAATTCAGAGCTCATTTGCAGAAGTTATGGCAGTTCTGGTTTTATTGTTACCCTTTGTTGTCCTCTCTGCAAAATGAAGGACTCCTAGTGTTGCTGATCTGGAGCATGCGGTAGTACTGCTCTCCAGAGTGGTAGTACCGCAGGCCCTTGCGATAGTACCGCTCTGTGGGAGCGGTAGTACCGTGGCCTCCGGCCAGACGCAGCTGCTCAGGCAGTAGTACGGGCGGATGTAATTTTTTACATCCGCGCCCTACGCGGTAGTACCGCGCCGCGAGCGCGGTAGTACCGTGGGCTCTGGCCAGGCTTAGCAGCATGAGCGGAAGTAGGGGCGGATGTAATTTTTTACATCCGCGCCCTACGCGGTAGTACCACTCTTCGTGTGCGGTAGTACCGTGCCGAAGTTTTGCGCAGGTCCTCCCTCAGCGGAAGTAGGTACGGAAGTAATTTTTTACGTGTGTGCTTTCTCTGTGCCTAGTGTTGCCTGCCTTACGGTAGTACCGTAGGGGCGCGCGGTAGTACCGCTCCGGCGGTTCTACCGCTCGTTGCCCTGTGCAACAGGCCTTCATCTGGCCAGAGCTGCACATGCGGTAGTACCGCAACCTGCAGCGGTAGTAACGCAGCCAACCGCGGTAGTACCGCAGCTCCCTGCGGTAGCACCGCGTCGTGCGGGCTGAGTGAGGGGATAACGGTTGTTTTTTCTCCCCACCTATAAAAGGGGGTCTTCTTCCCCATTGAGAGATATCCTTTGAGCTCATGTTCTTCCCCCATTGTTGACCTTCTTCGAGCTTGCTAACTCTCAATCCCTCCATGGATTCTTGCTAGTTTTTGAGGGAAAAGAGAGAGGAGATCTAGATCCACATTTCCACCAATCACTTTCTCCTCTATGTGAGGGGAACCTCTTGGATCTAGTTCTTGGAGTTCTTGGTGTTCTCCTTCTTGTTCTTCCTCTCATTTTCCTCCCTAGCATTAGTTGCTTCGGTGGGATTTGAGAGAGAAGGACTTGGGCACTCTGTGTGCCCTTGCCATTGCATTTGGTGCATCGGTTTGAGTTCTCCACGGTGATACGTGGAAGTTACAAGTTGAGAAGCTTATTACTCTTGGGTGCTTGGTGCCCTTGAGCTTGTTCCTCTTGGGTGCTTGGGCTCCCTAGATGGTTGGTGGTGTTCGGAGCTCAATCATTGTGGTGTAAAGCTCCGGGCAAGCGTCGGGGTCTCCAATTAGGTTGTGGAGATCGCCCCGAGCAATTTGACGGGTACCAGTGACCGCCCCCAAGGGTTGCCAAAGTGTACGGGTTCGGTGACCGCCCCCAAGGGTCGCCATTTGTACAGGTTCGGTGACCGCCCTCAAGGGTCCCTTAGTGGAATCACGGCATCTTGCATTGTGCGAGGGCGTGAGGAGATTACGGTGGCCCTAGTGGCTTCTTGGGGAGCATTGTGCCTCCACACCGCTCTAAACGGAGATTAGCATCCGCAAGGGTGTGAACTTCGGGATACATCATCGTCTCCGCGTGCCTCGGTTATCTCTTACCCGAGCCCCTTTACTTATGCACTTTACTTTGTGATAGCCACATTGTTCTTTGTCATATATCTTGCTATCACATAGTTGCTTATCTTGCTTAGCATAAGTTGTTGGTGCACATAGGTGAGCCTAGTTGTTGTAGGTTTTGTGCTTGAAAAATTAACCGCTAGGTTTATTCCGCATTTGTTCAAGCCTAAACCGTAATTATTTTAAAGCGCCTATTCACCCTCCCTCTAGGCGACATCCACGATCTTTCAACTGGCTTCTATGCCACCTTTCTCATATGGTGCACGCAGAGTGATGAATTCTTTGTCACACCTTCAGATGTGGGTGGTGAAGAAAAAGAACTAATCTCTTATGCAGGGTCAGGTCTCCAGACGTGCTCAAAACGTATGAAGAATTTGCTGAAAACCTGAATTTTCCTGAAAGGATGCAGGCTAATCATGAAAGAATGATTGTTCATTTCACACGTCCTCATACTCATTTATCTATGCTGTTCCTTGATGAAATTGATCTGATGATATTGATGTCATATTCTTCACTAATGAAGTATATGAGTTCGTAAGTTGCACTAATTCATCTGCAGGGTGATCAACCCAAAGCAAACGAGTGGGTCCTCGATAGTGGATGTACGAATCACATGACTGGTGACAAGAATCTATTGATGGATGCACCTTTATCACCACCACATCTGAAGCATACCATCTTCGCAGACAAAGGCAAAAGTCAGGTATTGGGTGTAAGTAAGGTTGCGATCTCAAAGGATCGACACATGGACAAAGTCATGCTTGTCGAGTCCTTAGGATACAACCTCATGTCTGTCTTGATGCTTTGTGATCTTGATATGGTTTTTGTCTTTGGAAGATATCATTGTGTTGTGATCATGGAAGCTGACCATTCCAAAGTCTTCGAAGGCTTTAGGAGAGGAGACTTGTATATTGTTTATTTCTCTACAGGACCACAACCAGCCATGTGCTTACTTGCAAAAGCTTCAGAAGGCTGGCTATGGCATCGACAACTTGGTCATGCTGGCATGCGGAATCTGCACATGCTTGCGAAGAAGAAGAATGTCATTGGCATTGAGAATGTCAAATTCTTCAAAGGTCACTTATGGCAGAGCTTGTTAAGCTGGAAAGATGGCAAAGGCCAAGCATCCAGCAAAGACTGTCATGACTACCACTCGACCATTTGAATTGCTTCATATGGATCTCTTTGGTCCTAACCATTATTCTGCAATTCTGAATGATGCATCTCAATATGGATTTGTTATTGTTGATGATTATTCCCGTTTCACATGGGTGCACATTGTCACTTACAAACATGAAGTGTAGGAAGTCTTCAAACAATTTTCCTCGAGAGCTTCAACCAACTTTGGTGTCAAGATCAAGCACATCAGAACTGACAATGGGACCGAGTTCAAGAATTCCGGTCTTGATGGCTATCTTGATGAACTTGTTATTACTCATGAGTTATCTGCTCCTTATACTCCTCAGCAGAATGGTGTCGTGGAGCGCAAGAACAGAACCCTCGCTGAAATGGCTCGCAAAGAGAGAACCTACCTTCTGTGATAGATGAACCAGCACCTGAGGATTCTATCAAGTTCAAGGCTATTGAGGATGTCATCCCTATCGAAGAATCTGCCGAAGAGTTCATTCCAGATCGTGATGATCACCGGGCTGGCACACCTGAAGAAAATGGTGCTGAAGAAAATGCTCCTGAAGGGAATGCTGATCAAATTCCTCGAAGGCAAGCCACTCGTCCTCGCATTGCTAACGAAGTGCAAATTGAGAAGATCATTGATGACATTGAAGCACCAGGTCCTCTCACACGCTCAAAATCTTCACATTTATCTAACTTTTGTGGGCACTTTGCTTTTGTCTCTATCTCAGAGCCCACTAAGGTAGATGAAGTATTTCTGGAGCATGAGTGGATTCAGGCTATGCAAGAAGAATTACATCAGTTCGAGCTCAACAACGTCTGGGAACTGGTCAAACGTCCAGATCCTTGCAAGAATAGCATCATTGGCACAAAATGGATCTACCGCAACAAGAAAGATGAAAATGGCCTTGTGGTCAGGAATAAGGCACGGCTTGTAGCTCAAGGCTACACACAGGTTGAGGGAATTGATTTCGATGAAACTTTTGCACCTGTTGCTAGACTTGAGGCTATTCGCATATTACTTGCTTACGCTAACCATCATAATATCACTTTATATCAAATGGATGTGAAAAGTACATTCCTCAGTGGTAAGCTTGAGGAAGAAGTATATGTTGCTCAACCACCAGGTTTTGAAGATCCAAAGCATCCTGACAAAGTCTTCAGACTCAACAAGGCCATGTATGGCCTCAAGCAAGCCCCTCGGGCGTGGTATGATTTTTGAAGGAATTCCTCATGAAGAGAGGCTTCAAACCCGGTTCACTCGACCCAACTCTTTTCACAAAATCTTATGATGATGAATTGTTTGTGTGCCAAATATATGTTGATGATATTATCTTTGGCTGTACTGACCAATGTTATAGTGATGAATTTGCCTATATGATGAGTGAAGAATATCAAATGTCTATGATGGGAGAATTGAAATTCTTTTTAGGTCTTCAAATTCGTCAACAGCGCAATGGCATATTCATATCTTAGGATAAATACCTCAAAGATGTATTGAGGAAATTCGGCATGCAAGACTGCAAAGGGGTCAAAATTCCAATGCCCACAAATGGCCATCAATGCACTGATGAAAATGGTCAAGACTTCGATCAAAAGGTATACCGCTCCATGATTGGCTCTTTATTGTACCTATGTGCATCTAGGCCAGATATTATGCTTAGTGTTTGAATGTGTGCCCGATTTCAAGCTACACCGAAGGAATCACACCATAAGGCTGTGAAGCATATTCTTAAATATCTAGCTCACACACCAACACTTGGATTATGGTATCCCAACGGCTCTTCATTTGATCTCATTGGATATTTGGACTCTGACTATGCTGGTGATCACGTGGACCACAAGCAACGTGAGGCACATGCCATTTCCTCGGACAATCTTTGGTCTGTTGGTCCTCGAAGAAACAGAACTGCGTATCACTCTCCACTGCAGAAGCTGAGTACATTGCTGCTGGATCATGCTGTGCTCAATTACTATGGATGAAGCAAACACACAAGGACTATGGCATCAACGTGAAGAATGTGCCTCTCTACTGCGACAATGAGAGCGCAATCAAGATTGCTCATAACCTAGTTCAGCACTCGAAGACAAAGCACATCCAGATTCGTTATCATTTTCTTCGTGATCATGTGTTGAAGGGTGATATCTCCATCAACCACGTAAGCACTGAAGATCAGCTGGACGATATCTTCACTAAGCCCTTGGATGAGAAGAGATTTAGCAAGTTGCGGTGTGAGCTAAATATCCTAGAATCTTCGAATGTTCTCTGAAATGGACACTCATCCTAACACTTATGCTGACTTGATGACTTAGATGTGCACCACACGAAGTAACGTTTTACTTCAATCAATGAAGACTAACCCTCTAAGTGTGAAGAAATTGACTCGCAGTGCCCTACGACAATTGTACGCGGTGTCTGAAGTCAACTTTCTTATACGGTGGAATACTCCACCACCAAAAGTTGAAAATCTTCAATTTGAGTTTTTCCTCAGTTTTGAAATTCCTCAGTTTTTCAAATTCTTCAACTTTGCAATGTATTCACTATTTCCGTCATTTGTCTTCATTTGAATATATATATATATATATATATATATATATATATATATATATATATATATATATATATATATATATATATATGAGTTTATGTCCTCTACAACATTCACTTATTGCTAATTCTTCAAGTTGACTTTTTCCGCTAAGTGAATGTGATCGGACCCTTCCCCCTCTATGCTAAACTCAATCTAATCTTTTCACAAATTCTTCATGTGCGTTCTAATTTGAAACTCGTTCAAAATCTTCACTGTGTCCTTGACAGCTGAAGAAATTGCGAACGGAATCTTAAAATAATCTTATCTAAATTTTCGGTTTTGTCGCTCAAACCGTTCCGCATCCCACGACAATACTTACCTACTCACCCACGATCCTACAAATTGCCACCTCACAGTACGTGGGTGACACATGTCACATGAATGAGAAGGGCCAGGGGCACGTTCGTCCAAAATCTTCGGGCGTACAGTTTTTCACTGCCACTATAAATACCCCTGCCTCTTCCTCACTTCACTTTTACTCCGCTCGATCTCACTCCCACTCGAGCTTCCCAAACCCTAGCGCCGCCGCTACTTCATCGTCGCCGGCGAGGAAGAGCTTCACTGCCTCGACCTCGTCGCCATCGTACTCGCGCCGGTTGCGGATTTCTTCACTCCACCGCCGTCGTAGTTGTCTTCCTCTGCCGAGTTAGCGTGTGGAAGATCTGAACCGACGAACTTCACTTCAACACTTCCCAGTTCGTCGTGTTCTTCATCAAGGGGTAATTAAAAGTTACTTTTACTGCCCGCTTTGATTCATGTGTTTTTCTTGAAAATCTTCAAAGGTGTTTGTTCTTCAAATCTTCACACACAAAACACCTCACATCTTATCTGTTCTTGATTCGTTTCTCTAAGCAATGATTTTCTTCAAGATTCCTCAATTGTGTGGATTTTCAAATCTGTACAACTCTGGAACCTAAGATTAAGAACGCTTAGTGAAATTCTTCAAGACTCATTTGGTCAAATTCCTCGAACCTATTCTTATTAAAAATCTTCTGAGAACGCATATGACCTCTCCAAATTCCTCGCAACTATACTCTGTTCACAGGTACTCATGTCCGCTGTTGAATCACTAGGTTCTCATCAACTTAACTCATTTGCAGCGTTCCTCGAAGAAAAGTTGCATACCTCTTCAGAAACTACAGTTGCTCATATTCCTCAGCTGAAGAAAATGGGTGATGGTAAGAAGCCACAGAAGGGAGGAAAGAGGCCTGAGGTCAATACTGTGTTTGAAATCCCTGAGGACATTTATGCTGGATATTGCACTCCTGATGAGGCCAAGTTTGGCAAGGAGGACAAGAATCAGCGCAAGGTGCGCATACAACGGATTGAGAGGAGATGGGCACGAGAATGGAGGGAGTACAGGTATGTTACTCCCAAGTACATGAAGAAATTCGCGCTCAACCCTCCATGCTCAAGACCTCCATTGGCACCTGGCCAACTGGCGGATCCCACCAGCCTCAAGCGCTGTGAGGATTATGCTGATGAATGGGCAAGGCGCCAGGCCAAACTGACCAAACAAGCAAAGGAAGCAGTGAGGAAATTCAATGAAGACTCTGATGCTGCTGCTACCGCTGCTGAGGCCTCTACTAGTAAGCCCAGGAAGGCGATGCCTAAGAACCCTGCTCACAAGTCAAGTGCTTCTCCTTCAATGCCCTCACGGCCAAGCTCCTCAGCAATGCCCTCAATGCCAGTATCTTCAAAGCCCTCGCGGCAAATTCCTCAGTCTGCTCCTCCTCCTCCAAAGTCCTCGGTTCCTCCAACAAAGTATTCAGCTGCTCCGACCAAATCCTCGGCACCTGTGCATCTTGCCACGTGCCAAAGGACAACTGGCATCTCTATTGCCTCAGGAGCATCTGCCAGCTCCACTGCTGCACCAAATTCCTCAGCTGGCCCCAGCTGCTGAAGAAAAAGGCCACTGCTGGACGAGGCCTACGACCAAGTCCTCAGAAGAAGCAAGTCGCCTTCCAAGTGCCCTCTGATGACGATGAGGCTAATGATGAAGAACTTGCTAAAATCATTAGAGACAGGCAAGCCAGGGCCGCTAGAGCCAAAGGCAGCAATGTGTCACTGCTATTGGATCCAAAGTTGATCCTCGACTTCATTGACTTATGGCACAAGGACCCTAACATGCGTTTGCCGGAGATGAACCTCACTCCTGGTCAAAGTCATGTTTTGACTCACTTCATTGAGGAAGAGAAGTGGAAATATGAACAAGGCAGGCAACTGAAGAAAGTGCAGTACAAGAAACAGCGCTACCTCAAGAACAATGTCCTCACTCTTACCCCAGAACAACTCATTGCTTTGCAAACTGAAATCAAGCAACTGAGTGATGATTTCAATCGGTACTATGCTGATTGGAAGGGGTCAAAGGTTCGGTTCGTCAATTTGACAAAGACATTTACTTCAACTGCCACTACTCCTGTGCACGTTGAAATTCCTCAGGCTGAAGCATCTGCTCAGCCTACTGAACAACATGCCAGCACCGCTGATGTCAGTCAGGTTGCTGAAGAAAATGAGTGTACCAGGGCTGATGACTCCATTCTAGCCACTAAAGAAACTGCCAGGGCATCCACTAATGGTGCACCTAAAGAAAATGAAGAAGTCAGGGCAATTGCAATAGTTGCGCCTGAAGAAAATGAACCAAGATCCTCTGCACCTCCTACGTCTACACCAGCTCTGATCCTTCCATCTGCATTAGATGTGAAGAAGACCAAGGCTGCAGAGCATGCAGCGATGAAAAAGAGGAAGGCATCAGATTCTTCAGCTCCGAAGAAAATGAAGCCTTTGACAAGTTCAGCTGAAAATCCTATTGATGCCATTCCTGTCTCTTTCATGCCATCAAAGGACCTTGTTCCGTTTGGTGAACAATATGTGATTCCCGAGGATCCGATGACGAAACTCCTTCTGCTGCTTCGATAGAATCCCTTCGACCCCAGTCATCTCCTCACCTATGCCCCAGTTCACTGCTGAAGAGGCAGGTGTTGAAGAAATGGAAGATGAGGATGTAGACATCGGCTGTACCACACCCATACTAAATGATGACTTTTGGGAAAGTCAGCACCCCAACTCGCCGTTGTTCACTCCTCTCCAAGCAATTCCTCAGTCCCCATCAGCTACTGAAGTACATATGGGATCTGATGAACCTCGTGTAACCCCGTCCATCCATGAAGAAATTCCAGTCACTAGTGCTGAAGAAAATGAGAATGAAGAATTGATGACCCATGCTGCAGCTACAGAAGAACCTGAAGTTCCTCGGCATGAGGAACCTGAGATTGTGATTCCTGAGGTGGTACTGCAGATAACCGATACCCCTCAACCCAAGCCAAAGAATCCCTTCTCCAAGAAGCCAAAATTCAAGGCTGATGATTTCTTCGGCGAGCGTGTGTTCTTCACTGAATTCAACCCATATGACAATGCCCGTCTTAGAAGGAAGCGCTTCTGGACTGCCAGCCAGGCCAACTTCTATTCCTCAATTCTCTTCGACAAGGACAAAGTCTTCAACCACGAGCACATTCCTCACGTGGACATGGAATCCATGCCTTGCTTCACACCAGTCCTCAGTATGATCCACGATGCAGGTCTGCTTAACTTTTGCACTGACATCGTTGACTGGAATGAAGAGCTAATTTTTCAGTTCTATGCAACACTACATATCACTGGTGAAGCAAATGACATCAACACTTGGGTGTTGGACTGGATGACCGGAAACACTCACTACAAGGCACCAGCCTCTGAATTGCTTCGTGCCTTGCCACTCAGTCCTCCACCTGAAGGTGCTCGTTGTTTGTATGATGAGCCTGAACTCACTGCTCACTATATGCAAGTGCTCATGAAGCCGCTGAAGCCTGGTCAAGCCCCAAGGACCAAATTCCTAATTGTAAGTGCATCTAGTGCCACCCCTAGTTGGTTTTGGAGTATTGACGACAAAGTTGGTTGAGGGACTAATGCGTTTGTGAGAATTGCAGGATAACGCAGGTAGTGTCCCTCATTGATTCGGTTTACCTACCAGAGATGACCCCTAAAAATGTATGAAGACATTGACGACAATGGTGGTATGTGAAGATATTCATATTGAAGACTATGACATGAGAAGACATTGAGTGAAGACTATGGAGCGCGAAGACTGTGTTGTTTCGTTGTTTCCTTTTCTTCTTTGTTGAGTCATAGGAACCACCGTACTGTTAAGTGGGGTCCAAGTGAACAAAGTCAGAATGACTGAAGTGATGCTCAACCCAAATCCTATGTCTTCGAGCGAAGACAATGAGAGCAAATCTTATCCAGAGCTGGATGAGTCAGCTTTGCTTGTAGCCCAAGTAAAGTTGCCGTCTGTGTTTGAAATCTGACCATTGGAACACGTGTCAGTTCCTTAGTGACCCAGGGTCATTTCGGACATATCAGGTCGGGTTGCCTTGTGGCTATAAATAGCCCACCCCCTACACCATAAATTGGTGGCTGCTCAAAGTTAGTTCACGGCTTTTGTCGTTTGAGAGCAACCCACCTCGAAGCCTTTGAGAGAGAGAAATCCTTGCGAGGACAAAGCCCAAACACCCAGAGCCAAAGAGTGTTAGGCATCACTGAAGTCTTTCTGTCTGAGTGACCTGAAGACTTATTACACTTGAGGACTGTGTATCCTCCAGCCGGTTAGGCGTCGCGTTCTGAGCATCCAAGAGTCATTGTGGATCGCCGGTGAACGAAGTCTGTGAAGGTTCGAAAGTCTACCTTGAAGACTTACCAGAGTGATTGGGCGAGGACTGTGTGTCCTTAGCTCAAGGGGAATAAGGTGAAGACGCGGTCTTCTGAGTTGAATCTCAGCCTCCCTAACCAGACGTACAGTTGTCACAGCAACTAGAACTGGTCCAACAAATCATGTGTCTTCAACAAGTGACTGGTTCTATCCTCTCCCTCCCTTTACTTTGAGTTTGTCTTCGTGAAGTCATTGCCTATTTGTCGTACCTGTTTGACTTCATTGCTTGACTACTGTCGTTGGTTGGCTTCATACTATCTTCCATCCCGATCCTTACTACCAAGCTGCTATTAGTCTTTGTACTTTCACATTATTGCATACTTGACTATGGTTTGCTTGTTGTAGTTTATCTTCCGCTGCATATCAATTAGGTCATTTCTATTGTTTGTCTTCGAAACTTCCACGTTTTGAAGACTTTGATAAAAAT
>NC_041393.1:125589516-125611335 GCF_002162155.2 Triticum dicoccoides
CCCCCCTCTAGTCGATAACTAGCACTTTCAATTGGTATCAGAGCAAGGTACTCCCTTGTTCTGTGTGATTCGGTTTAACCACCTGGAGTTTAGCTATGTCGACTGCAGGGATAATCAAAGTCTCCACTGCTTGCCCCGTGTTCGATGGAACTGAATATCCCTACTGGAAGAATAAGATGCGCATGCATCTTGAAGCCATTGATGTCGACCTCTGGTATGTCGTCAAGAACGGCGTTCCCAAAACTGGTGAAGGTGTCGCCCCTACTGATGTCAAGAAGTTCATTCAACTGGACTCGATTGCAAAGAACATCATCTTTGGTCATCTGACCAAAGGACAGTATGGCCGTGTGAGTGCTCTGGAAACGTCAAAGCTAGTCTGGGACTGGCTATCCAAGGTCAACGAAGGCGTCTCAACTCAGAGAGATCAAAGGATCAGTGTTCTTCACAACCTCTTCAACTGCTTCAAGAGAAACGACAATGAAAATGTCCAGCTCACGTTTGATCCCCTCACCGACATCACAAATGAGCTTCAGGCTCTCGGCGCCACTGAGATTACCAAGCATGAAATCGTCAAGACACTATTGAGATCACTTGATAGCTCCTTTGACACCCTTGCCCTCATGATACAAGAACGCCCTAACTTCAAGACACTCGATCCGTCTGATATACTTGAGAGGCTCAACACACATGAGTTCCAGCTTTCTGAGAAAAGAGATATCTATGGTCCCAACTATGGCCGAACTCGCGCTTTGAAGGCAAAAGTTGTTTCCTCATCTAAAGAAGAATCTGACTGCGGTTCTGATGATCCTGAAGACATTGGAAAGGAACTTGCTATGCTTGTGAAGAAGTTCCAGAAGTTCACCAAGAAGAAGGGCTTCAGAAAGTCTTCACGATCTAGCTCAAGAAATGATGAAGCTTCCACTCATGACAACAAGAAGAGAACATGTCACAAGTGCAAGAAACCTGGACACTATATCTCTGAGTGTCCACAGTGGGACAATGAGAAGAAGAAAAAGAAGAGCAAGGAATATGATTCTGATGACAAGAAGAAGAAGAAATCTTCAAAGTCTTCTTCCAAGTCCTCATCAAGGTCTTCATATCATAAGAAGAGCTCATCTGGCAAGGCTCGTGCTTTTGTTGGCAAGGAAATGGATTCAGAGGAGGAGTCTGCTTCTGAGGAGGCAGAGGTGGAATCTGAAGAGGAGTCCGACCCTGGCGTTGCAAGTCTGGCTCTAGCCACACCCTATGTTGCCAAGTCCATCTTCAACACTGAAGACAATGACTTCCACACCAACGCTGAGGCTGATGACAAGGACGATCCTGCTCCCACCTACTGCTTCATGGCACGTGGTGCCAAGGTAAAATCACGTGATGCTTACTTTCAAACGTCAAGTGAAGATGACTCTGATTGTGAATCCAAACCCAGCTACAAAACACTTGCTAAAATTGCAACTGAACAACAAAAGGCTATGGAACATACTCAAAAACTGTTAGACAAAAGCGATGACCTGTTGGAGACATAAAAAATCTTCATGCTAAGTACCAAGAACTTGAAAGTCTTCATGAGACGCTCTCAACTACTTATGAAAAGCTCTCCTATGATTATCTTCAAAGGAAGCAAGAGCTTGAGAAATTGAAAGCGGCTCATGAAGATCTTCAAAAGGAGAATGAGTCACTTCGCGCTCAACAGATCAGTTCCGCTCAGGATGGATTTGAACCACCTTGTCTAAAATGCATTGAGCGTGATAACGCTACCTCTGTTGCTGAATGTTCCACTGCTGCTACTGTTGCATTGTCTTCAACTACTGATGTGGAAACTAACCCCTGTACGGAGGATACCACTACTATTGCTGATGAAAACGCTAGGTTGAAGACATTGCTTGAAATAGGGATGTATAAAAGTCTGAAAGGACATCAGACACTTTGCGATGTCCTCAAAAAGCAGATTCTGAACCGAAACCCTAGGAAAGAGGGTGTTGGGTTCGAGAGGAAAATGAATGTTGATGGTTCCTACTGGAAGCCTGAGCAGTATCCCAAAACCACATGGGTTGCTGCAAAGGGACCTTCAGTGGATCCATCCACCTTATCTGGCTTTACCTGTGCTAATCCTATTATTATTGATGAATCCTTTTATGCAAACTATAAACTGTTCAAAAATCAGAATGGTGAAGTGTTTTCCAGGTATATTGGTACTAGCTGCAGGAATGGACCACCTATGAAGAAGATCTGGGTACCTAAGCAGTGTATTGAGAATCTTCATGTGAATGTCATCATGACACCACCAAGGAAGAAGACAAACCCCAAACCTATGGCTTCATATGACCCAAAGGCTTCATACAGATACAGGACTCACGTGAGTCACCCTAACGCCAATGTTTTGCAGGGAAATCGTACTCAAACTTATGAATATGAGCGTGTGTCTTCAAACCGCTATGTTCATAAAACTAAGAACTTTTCTGCTTATTCATATGAGTATCATCCATCTCCTGCAAGGCTATTTGCTAGGGCTTCAAGGCCAAAATTCTCAGATGCTGCACTTAGACTCATTGCTTCTAAGCCACCCCTGAAGATGTGGGTGGTGAAGAAGAATTAACTTTCTTTTGCAGAATAAGTTCTCTAGCCTGCAATCAAAGGCGTCCGATACTATTGTTGGGGACCTAAAACACATTAAGGGACACATGATAAAATGGTCTTACTATGTATTTCTCATGTGAATCGCTTACCAGTCATACTATGAGTTCTAACCTTGATCTAAGCTGTGATAATCCTTGTGTGCGTCAAATGCTTATGCTTCACAACACTCTTTGTGAAGCCTATCCTCCTAACTGCACTGTAGGGTATGACACCTCATGCTTCAGAGTGGATTATGGACAGCGGATGCACTAATCATATGACTGGTGATCGAAGTCTTCTCATGGACTCAACCTTACGTCCATCAGACAATAGTCACATCACATTTGCTGACACTGGTAAAAGCAAGGTATTGGGTCTAGGTACAGTTGCAATCTCAAAGGATCAACACATGGATAAAGTGATGCTTGTTGAATCCTTTGGGTTCAACTTAATGTCTGTCTCAATGCTTTGTGACTTGAACATGATTGTGCTATTCGGAAAATACCGTTGCCTTGTACTAATGGAATCTGACAAGTCTCTAGTCTTTGAAGGGTATTGGAAAGATGATCTATACATGGTAGATTTCTCAGCAGGTCCACAGCTTGTCGTATGTCTTCTTGCAAAAGCTCCAGAATGCTGGCTCTGGCATCGGAGGCTGGGGCATGCTGGCATGAGGAACTTACACACACTCATCAAGAAGAAGCATGTCATAGGCATTGAGGGTGTCAAGTTCAAGAAGGATCATTTGTGTGGTGCCTGCGAAGCTGGAAAGATGACTAGGGCAAAGCACCCCTCGAAGACAATCATGATGACATCTCAACCCTTCGAGCTGTTACACATGGACTTATTTGGCCCTACTCACTACTCTACCCTCATGACAACAGCTTGTCTCTATGGCTTCGTCATTGTTGATGACTACTCAAGATATACATGGGTGCACATAATTCTCTACAAGACTGAAGTGCAAGATGTCTTCAGACGCATCGCCAATCGAGCCATGAACAATTATGGCATCAAGATCAAGCATATCAGAAGTGACAACGGCACTGAGTTCAAGAACATCGGGCTTGATCTTTATCTGGATACAATGGGAATCACTCATGAGTTTTCTGCTCCATACACACCTCAGCAAAATGGCATTGTAGAGCGCAAGAACAGAACCCTCATTGAGATGGCTCGAACAATGCTCGACGAGTACAAGACACCAAGAAAGTTCTGGCCTGAAGCTATTGATACAGCATGTCACATCATCAACCATGTCTACATCCATAAGCTTCTGAACAAAACATCCTATGAGCTCCTTACTGGCAAGAAGCCAAATGTCAGCTACTTCAGAGTATTTGGTGCTAGGTGCTGGATCAAGGATCCCCATCAAAAGTCAAAATTTGCACCTAAAGCTCACGAAGGCTTCATGCTCGGTTACGGAAAGGACTCGCACTCTTACAGAGTCTTCAACCTCTATCTTTACAAAATCGTTGAAACTGTGGACGTGCGATTTGATGAAACCAATGGTTCACAAAGAGAGCTCCTGCCAAGTACACTAGATGAAGCTCCGCCCAGCGAATCTATCAAGCTGATGGGAACTGGTGAAATCATGCCTTCTGAAGCACAGCCTGAAGAGGAACTTATCATTTCTGCACCAAACCAACCTGAAGACAGTGCTCAGATTGAAGACAATCCTCCCAATGATGACAATGATCAGCAAGAGCAAGGTCTTTGTCCAGTTCATCCTCGTGTTGCAAATGAAGTACAAATTGAGAAGATAATTGATAGCATCAATGCACCTGGTCCACTTACTCGCTCAAGAGCAACACAGTTAGCAAATTTCTGTGGGCACTTTTCGTTTGTGTCAATATCAGAACCCAAGAAAGTTGCTGAAGCCTTTATGGAACCTGAATGGATTCAAGCTATGCAATAAGAACTTCAACAGTTCAAGCTGAACAATGTTTGGGAACTAGTCAAGCGTCTTGACCCTCGCAAGCATAACATTATTGGCACAAAATGGATATATCGAAACAAGCAAGATGAGCATGGTCAAGTCGTCAGAAACAAAGCACGTCTTGTGGCTCAAGGATATACTCAAGTTGAAGGAATTGACTTCGATGAAACATTTGCTCCTGTGGCTAGGCTTGAAGCTATTCGCATACTGCTAGCCTATGCTAACCACCACAACATCTTACTATATCAAATGGATGTGAAGAGTGCATTTCTCAACGGCAAGATTGAAGAAGAAGTGTACGTTGCTCAACCACCTGGCTTTGAAGATCCAAAACATCCTGATATGGTGTACAAGCTAAACAAAGCACTGTATGGCCTCAAACAAGCTCCTCACGCTTGGTATGATACGATCAAAGACTTCCTGAAGAGCAAAGGCTTCAAACCTAGATCCCTCGATCCCACACTCTTCACGAAGACATATGATGGAGAACTGTTTGTGTGCCAAATATATGTGGATGACATTATCTTCGGCTGCACCAACCATAAGTATAGTGATGAGTTTGGATACATGATGCAAGAGCAATATCAGATGTCCATGATGGGTGAGCTGAAGTTCTTCCTTGGTCTTCAAATTCGTCAGCAAAGGAATGACATCTTCATATCTCAAGAAAAATATCTCAAAGACTGTCTGAAGAAGTTTGGAATGCAAGATTGCAAAGGTTACACGACGCCAATGCCAGCCAAACACCATCTGGGTCCCGACGACAATGGTAAAGAGTTCGATCAAAAGGTATACCGCTCCATGATTGGTTCTTTACTTTACCTATGTGCATCTAGGCCAGATATTATGCTTAGTGTTTGCATGTGTGCTCGATTCCAAGCGGCACCAAAGGAATCGCATCACTTAGCTGTGAAGCGAATTCTTTGATATTTGGCTTACACCCCAACACTCGGATTATGGTATCCAAAGGGCTCAAAATTTGATCTGGTTGGATTCTCGGATGCTGATTATGCTGATGACAAGGTGGATTGCAAGTCTACATCAAGCACATGTCACTTTCTGGGACGATCACTTGTCTGTTGGTCTTCAAAGAAGCAAAACTGTGTATCACTCTCAACTACTGAATCTGAATACATTGTTGCTGGATCTTGCTGCGCTCAGCTTCTATGGATGAAGCAAACTCTCAAGGACTATGGCGTCAATCTGAAACAAGTACCTCTCTTCTGCAACAACGGAAGCGCCATCAAGATTGCCAACAATCCAGTCCAGCACTCGAAGACAAAGCACATTGAAATTCGTCATCACTTTCTCAGAGATCATGTCATGAAGAAAGATGTTGACATCATTCACGTCAACACTGAAGAGCAACTGGCAGATATCTTCACAAAGCCCTTGGATAAGAAAAGGTTTTGCAAGTTACGGTGTGAGCTAAATATCTTGGAATACTCAAATGTCCTATGATTAGGCACACATCCTAACACTTATGCATGTTGATGACTTAGATGTGCAACACAGGAAGTAAAGTATATCTTCAATCAATGAAGACTTACATTCTGAGTGTGAATACATTAACGTGGAATTTGACTTCAGAGCGCCACGATAATTGTGCGTCGTGTCTGGGTCTAATACTTCCTATATGCTGGGTAACGCCACCACCAAATTTCTTGGTTTGAAGTGTTTCGCTCATGGCGTTATTTTTGCAATGTCTTCGCATTTGGTTTGTCTTCAAATTTCAACTTGTCTTCATGATTTACTTCACTATGTTGATTTGATTGCTTTCTGATATATATACTAGTATTCTGTCCTCTACACCATTCACTTATAGCTATGTCTTCCTTGTTGAATCTTTTGAACTAAGTGAATGTGATCGGACCCTAATCTCTCTATGCTTTCTATCTCAAACTCTATCTGTCCAAATCATATGCATTCTATTGAAACTGTCGAATGTCTTCTCTGCATCCTTGTCAGCAGAAGACACAGAGACAAACATTAAGTCTGTTTTAAATGATTCATCCTTATTGTTTGAAATCTGGAGAATCCAGAACAACCATCCGACAAACCTGGCGGGCGTGGGAACGTGGGACAACTCTGAGTATGTTGCATGCTTGCCACGTGCCCCTTAGATGTGAACCGCCAGGGGCACCTGCGTAATTGTGCTATGCCGCACACTTCCTTATAAATACATGTCCCCTGCGGTAACGAAAACCTTCTTCCACCTCTCCACCTCGTCAAAACCCTAGCGCCACCGTTAGCTGCCGACGATGCCGGCGACGAAGAGCTTAGCTGCCGCGACTTCTCCGACACCGTCCTCACGCCGGCCGCGGACATCCTCCTCTCTGCCGCCGTTGTAGGTGTCCTCCGTCGCCAAGTTAGGGCACGGTGGATTGAACTGCTCGGTCTCCTATTCATCCCATCTAGCAGTTCTTCATGTGGTAAATACAACTCTATTTTTACCACCTTTTTGATCCTCAATGATTCATCCTATTTACCAAAATTGGTTTCTGCCTATACAATGTTAGATCTATTCTGTCTACATCTCATACTGCCTAGTATATTCACTTAAGCTTCATATCTAGTTAGATTCCTCACTTATACTTATTCATGGATTCATATAAATCTGGAACCAACTCTCAACATATAAGTGAATGTCTTCGCAACATGAGGTCAATGTCTTCAAACTGATTTATCTTCAAAATCTTCTAAGAATGCATATGACCTCTTCCCCTTCCCTCGCATCTCTAATGCTGTCACAGGTACATGTCCGTGGGAGAATACCTTGGTTCTCATAGTCTACATTCATTTGCAGAATTCTTACAGCAACACATTAACTCTCCCGAAGCCAGTTCCTGTTTGTCCAGCAAGCGAAAGCCTTTGAAGCCTTTGAACGTATTGAAGCCATTCAGTTTGAAGTTCATGGCTGCAGAGAAATCAGTAAGGAAGGGTGGCAGACAGCGTCGAGGGGGAACATCAAAAGATTTGCCTGATGACCTCGCAGACCTTTACAAGACAGATCCTGAAGAGGATTATAATCAGCGCAAGACACGAAATCCAATGGATTCGACGATATTGGGCTGAACAATGGTTCAAATACAAGTTCGTGACCCAGGAATACGCTGAGAAGAATGCTATCAAAAGTCCTTGGGGTGATATTCTCCATCGAGGCCTTCCACCCAAGAACAGAGCTGAAGCTATTGCACAGGGTTTCTATCCTTGTATGGTCCGTGGACCACAGCCTGAAAATGCCGACCCATCATCATTGC
This sequence comes from Triticum dicoccoides, assembly GCF_002162155.2. NCBI lineage: Eukaryota > Viridiplantae > Streptophyta > Magnoliopsida > Poales > Poaceae > Triticum > Triticum dicoccoides. The sequence continues at coordinate 125,597,329 of NC_041393.1, forward strand.
TCTGGTGTCGTGATGATAATCTCTTCAAGCGCAACTTCCAGCATGCAAAGGCATCAGCCAAGGAAAACAAGAAGTCATTGGGATTAGACTTCAACCCTGGTCCCTCTGCTCCCCGTGCTAACGGCTCACGTGATGCAGAACCCAATGTCATCGCCCCTTTTCAAACCTTGATGGCCTCATCACATACATCTTGGTCCAAGGTGCCAAAGTGGATCATTCTGATAATGATGATGACACTGATGAAGCCCCGGCTCCTCCTCCAAAGCCGCAGAAGCTAAAGAAGACTAAGGCTTCACGATCAGCTGCTCCTCCAAATGCTTCACATGCGAAGCCACTGGCCACTACACCTCCTGAAGACAGTGTGCAGTCTGAAGATCTATCACGCATCTCCAAGAAGACGGAGAAGAAAAATAAAATCATCAAGAATACTGATCAGACATTGACTCCTGCTGCCATTCTGCGAGAAGAGCACATTGATCTGTCCAGCGATGAAGATCTTGCAGATGATGCTCTTGAGCAACTGATCAAGAGCAAGGAAGAAGCAGAGATCTTCAATGATTTGCCTCTCTTTGATGTGGCAATCATCCATAACTTCATTGATGAGTGGTTTGACACCCCAAATCTCAGCTTTGATGATCTGCGACTTCCCATTGGCCTCAGCGTCACCTTCAATGGCACCATTGCTTCTGAGCTAGCTCTTGCTCAGCGCATCGTTGAACTGAAGCACAAGATTGACTATGAGAAAGCTCAGTTCAAGAAGCATGTGGCCAAGCTCAGCGTGCAAGATGTCAAAAACTTCAAGATCATGTTGCACGAGCTCAAAGAAGCCTTTCACAAGAAGCGCGAAGAAGCTAGAGGCTCTCGTGAGCGCATGAAGAGTCTGGCTGACAAGTGTGTGCTAGCCTACAATGAGGCTGAGAAGCGCAAGGCACTTGGTCGTCCTGGCATTGACCCCAGAATGGCTGCAAAGAAGAAGAAGCTATCAACTGTCCAATCTGCACCTTGAAGGCAGGATGAACCTCGCATAGTCTTCCCAAGCAGCATGACTGGCTCGAAGCCAAAGGTCATGTCTACCGCTTCAGAACTGAAGAACACGAGGGTTGCCGAGGCTGAAGCCAGAAAAAGGAAAAACACAGAAGCCTCTGATGTTGCTCCCTCCAAGAAGAAGCGCAAAACCAAGAAGAATCGGGCTGCTCCCACAGAGCCCTTAGTTGTTGAACCTATCTCAATGGTTCGCCCTGCATCTGAACACCAAGAACGACGGATGATTGTTCATGAGCCTGCTTCCACAGAGGCTTATGAAGCTAAAGACATTCCAGCAGTTGATCCCATCGCTGCTGAAGACATTGGTCACCATGACAATGTTGAAGATGATGAAGTTCTTCCTCAGATCGAACACAACTTGGTATCATCGCCTGTTCCCACGAACAGCGAACTCATCAGCATTGGTCATTCTCTGACGCCAATTGCTCAGGATGCATCATGGGCTGATCACCCCCAACAACAAGACTCCCCGAGTACTCCCCAACAACAACAAGTCACACCACCTGTGCAAGAAGAAGAGGATGAGGCCCAGCCAACTCCATCTCCAAAGGCGTCGCCCGTATTACACAGGCTTCGCAAAGGACCAAGGCCTCAAGTCCCTCTTTCGAGCGTTCCAGAAGGAGAAGTGCACCACCAATCTGTTGCACGTCAAGTGTTTCCAAGAGCCACTCCGACTGTGAATGTCTCCATGTCTGAAGCCAAAACTCTTGAAGACAATCCGGCTGCATCAGCCGATGACGAACAAGAAGAAGAACGTGTCCCTACTCCCCCCATTACTGAAGAAGTTGTTCCTGAAGTAAACGTGCCAGTGCCAGACCCTCCAGCTCATCAAGTGGAGGTTGAAAATCTTGAGGCTGCCACCACCAACACAAATGAAGCCAATGACGTAGTCATGGCTGAAGCAAGTGTGGAGCCTGCACCAACCAATATGCCAGAAGCCAATGCTGCAACTGCTCCTGAAGCTTCTGTTGTGCAGCCTGAAGCCTCTGTTGTTGCCACTGCTCCTATTCCGCCACCAAGGCCCCATACAATTGAGCAAGCATACAACCATGGCCAGCTAATCACTGTCAAATGGCCCGTTCTGGTCCCTCCGCCTAATGTCTCTGGTCCTTAGTTTGATTATCATATTGAGCATGGGCCTCAGGTCCAGAAACCAAATTCAAGACTGCCAAGGTTCCCAGGTACTGCCACCTCTACAGGGTCCTTCAATGCAAATGGCTTCAAAAGCTACAACACCTTCTTTGACAGCGCAAAGAACCCCTACTCAAGGCCAAGAATATCATGTGATCGTTTCTGGAGCCATCAGTAGCGAAGCTATTACTCATGCGTTCTGTACGATCAAGGGCGCATTTTCCCTCATATGTGCCTCGACACTGAAGCCATTGCTGGACTGCCATGCTTAGAAGAAGCACTTGACTGCTTTTGTGATGCAGGTCTGCTCAGCTTTGTGACAGACAAAGAACATTGGAATGAGGAACTTTTGCTTCAATTCTATGCTACCCTTCACATTCGCGGCTACAACAGGGATACAAAGACATGGGTTCTCAAGTGGATGACAGAAAATGTTCATCATTAAGCCAAAGCTCTTGACATCATTGAGCTTACAGGCCTACCCACTCCCGGAGAGCTGTTCGAACCTGATTTTCAACTCCACCGCAATGCACTGGAAAGCATCTTCCATAAGCCAGAACCCAACATGAGCCAGATGTTGAGCATGATGAAGCCTCTGCCACATGACGCTGAATACCCAAAGGAGTTCTTTATTGATGACCTTGAGTATCTGCCTCGCACAATATATCACATCATCAGGCGGACTCTATGGCCTATCAAAGGGCATTCATCAGCTGCAAAACTTGAAGGAGCCATGAAGACATTGGTCTTTTACATCCTCAATGGCATCAGCTTCAATACACAAGAATTCTTCCTCCGGCAACTGGTTGCGTCTGGATCTGACCTTTTTGGCCTGAAATTCTATGCTCCATGGGTCATGTGCCTCATCAAGCTACACTCTGCTATCAACTATCAGCCCTCTGCTCGCAATCATCTGATCTTTCTACCAGAGGTTGATATGTCAGTTGAAGCCATATACCCTGAGCCTGCCAAGAAGCCTCTTTGTCTTCAAAATGCTGAACACCAAAGCTTCACTCAGCCCATGGAAGGAGTCCAAGCAGTAACTCGTGTCTATCCAATGGCTGGGAACACTCGTCTGTCTCATCGTGCGCAAACTGAAGCTACTGAGAGCACAATTGCCCAAAGGCCTAAGAAGCGCTATCGCGTCCTAAATGACCGAGAACTTCTTGTGGCCCTGCATTAGAAACAAGACAAGCATCACTTCTGGCTCAAGCGACAGATGCAAAGCCTCTTGGTGGACGTAAATCGCATTCGAAATCTTGCCACCAAGAATGCCTTTGTCACTCACGAAACCTGTCGGCGATCATGGAAGAGTTTGACACTGCTCAGTGCTTTCAAGACGATGGCTTCACTGAAAGATTCAAGTTTGACTCCACTCCTCCACGGAATGTTGTCCTACGTCGAACTCCATCCCTTGAAGACTCTGACTATTCTTCCTCCGCGGCAACTGTGAATGCCAAAGTGATCGATGATGAAGACGATGCTACTTCACCGCCCCCTACTTCTGCACTCATTGACACTGCACCAAGTTCGTCTGCGCTGCCAAACAACAATGACAACCCAGCTGCTTCACCTACACCTCATGAGGACGAGTAGATGCTCTATGTCTTCAAACCTTTTTGGTCATTACTGACAAAAGGGGGAGAAGCATATGAGTTTGATAGTCTTCAAGCGGGTTCATATGGGCGGTTGCTTTATATTTTGCCAAGTGATTACAACTCTTGCTTTTGATACATTTCGTTCTTTGAGTTGTAACACTTAAACTCGATGGTCGTTTGCTACTTATTTGCTTTTCCATGTGCGATGATAACTTCCGCACTTAGATCATTCTGCAGACGTCCATTTTTCGTTATGCATGTCACTCTCCTAGTTATATCATTTCATGCATGATGAATTATCTTCATAAGTTGAAGAGGATCTCCACAAGTACAACCTGCCATGTGCATTTGCATACCAAAAGCAAATTACTTATATGCACATCTTCAGGGGGAGCCTTTGCCACTTATGAAGACAATACACTATCCTTTACAATTTCACATACTTCATTCCCGTTGAAAACTTCAACCAGTTTGTCATCAATCACCAAAAAGGGGGAGATTGTAAGTGCATCTAGTGCCACCCCTAGTTGGTTTTGGAGTATTGACGACAAAGTTGGTTGAGGGACTAATGCGTATGTGAGAATTGCAGGATAACGCAGGTAGTGTCCCTCATTGATTCGGTTTACCTACCGGAGATGACCCCTAAAAATGTATGAAGACATTGACGACAATGGTGGTATGTGAAGATATTCATATTGAAGACTATGACATGAGAAGACATTGAGTGAAGACTATGGAGTGCGAAGACTGTGTTGTTTCGTTGTTTCCTTTTCTTCTTTGTTGAGTCATAGGAACCACCGTACTGTTAAGTGGGGTCCAAGTGAACAAAGTCAGAATGACTGAAGTGATGCTCAACCCAAATCCTATGTCTTCGAGCGAAGACAATGAGAGCAAATCTTATCCAGAGCTGGATGAGTCAGCTTTGCTTGTAGCCCAAGTAAAGTTGCCGTCTGTGTTTGAAATCTGACCATTGGAACACGTGTCAGTTCCTTAGTGACCCAGGGTCATTTCGGACATATCAGGTCGGGTTGCCTTGTGGCTATAAATAGCCCACCCCCTACACCATAAATTGGTGGCTGCTCAGAGTTAGTTCACGGCTTTTGTCGTTTGAGAGCAACCCACCTCGAAGCCTTTGAGAGAGAGAAATCCTTGCGAGGACAAAGCCCAAACACCCAGAGCCAAAGAGTGTTAGGCATCACTGAAGTCTTTCTGTCTGAGTGACCTGAAGACTTACTACACTTGAGGACTGTGTATCCTCTAGCCGGTTAGGCGTCGCATTCTAAGCATCCAAGAGTCATTGTGGATCGCCGGTGAACGAAGTCTGTGAAGGTTCGGAAGTCTACCTTGAAGACTTACCAGAGTGATTGGGCGAGGATTGTGTGTCCTTAGCTCAAGGGGAATAAGGTGAAGACGCGGTCTTCTGAGTTGAATCTCAGCCTCCCTAACCAGACGTACAGTTGTCACAGCAAATGGAACTGGTCCAACAAATCCTGTGTCTTCAACAAGTGAATGGTTCTATCCTCTCCCTCCCTTTACTTTGAGTTTGTCTTCGTGAAGTCATTGCCTATTTGTCGTACCTGTTTGACTTCATTGCTTGACTACTATCGTTGGTTGGCTTCATACTATCTTCCATCCTGATCCTTACTACCAAGTTGCTATTAGTCTTTGTACTTTCACATTATTGCATACTTGACTATGGTTTGCTTGTTGTAGTTTATCTTCCGCTGCATATCAATTAGGTCATTTCTATTGTTTGTCTTCGAAACTTCCACGTTTTGAAGACTTTGATAAAAATCGCCTATTCACCCCCCTCTAGTCGATAACTAGCACTTTCACCATTGGCAACTGCCCCTCCTGCTCCAAGTAACAATTCTGAAGATCTATCTCGAATCTCCAAGAAGCAAGAAAGGAAACAGAAGAAAACTATCCAAAGTTCCTACCTGTTGTCGTTCTGAGGAACGAAACCGAAGCTATTGATCTGTCATCAGATGATGAGTGTGGAGATGATGCTCTTGAGAAGTTGATAAAGGGCAAGCAAGAGGCGGAGATCTTCAATGATCTGCCCCTCTTTGACGTAAACATTCTGGATAACTTCATTGATGAATGGTTTGACAACCCCAATCTCAGCTTTGATGATCTTCAGCTCCCAATTGGCATCAGCGTCGCCTTTCAAGGGGCTATTGCTCCTGAGCTGGCTCTGGCTCAGCGGATAGTTGAACTGAAGAACAAAATTGATTTTGAGAAAGACCAGTTCAAGAAGCATGTGGCCAAGCTCAGTGTGGCTGATGTTCAAAACTTCAAGCTGATGTCGCATGACCTCAAGGAGGCATTTCGCAAGAAGCACGAAGAAGCCAAAGGTTCACGCGAGCGCATGAAGAATCTAGCTGCCAAGTGTGTTCAAGCTTACAATGAAGCTGAGAAGCGCAAGGCACTTGGGCATCCAGGCATAGACCCCAAGCTGGCTGCCAAGAGGAAGAAGCCTGCTGTGGCCCAAGTTGAAGCACCAAGGCGGGAAGAACCACACATTGTCTTCCCTGCCAGCATGACAGGCTCGAAGCCTAAGGTCACCACAGTGGCTTCAGAACAGAAGAAAACCAGGGCAGCTAAAGCTGAAGCCAGAAAGCGCAAACTCAAGAACACCACTGACAATGCACCACCCACCAAGAAAAGAAAGACCAAGAAGAAAGATCAGGCTGCTTATACAGAGCCCCTTGTTGTCGAGCCCATAGCTTTTGCTCGTCCTGCATCCGAACACCAAGAGCACCAGTTGATAGTTCATGAGCCTGCTTCCACATAGGCTCCTGAAGCTGAAGAAGTTCTAGCCGTTGACCCCATCACGGCTGAAGACATTGGTCCCCAAGACAATCTAGTTGATGATGAAGTCCTTCCTCAGACCGAGCGCCCAATGGTATCATCGTCTATTCTTACGACCAGCGAAGTCATCAGTATTGGTCGTCCCTTGATGCCAATCTCTCAAGATGCCTCATGGGCTGATCGCCCCCAACCAGCAACTCCAAGTCAAGTCTCACCAAGTACACCCTGCACTCCATCAGCGCGCGTCACCAGCCCAATGGTGAATGACGATAATTACATGGAGACCACACCATCACCAAAAGCGTCACCCGTGTTCCAACAGCTTTGCAAAGGCCTCAGGCCATCGGTCTCCATGACAACCATCCCAGAAGATGATTCAAACCAATCCAGCTCAGTGGCACGACAAGTGTTCCCTGAAGAAAATCCTTCTATGACGGTTCCCATGTCAGAAGCCAATGTTGCTGAAGACATACCGGCTGCATCAGCCGATGAAAGACAAGAAGAAGAACGTGTTGCTACACCCCCTACCACCCAAGAAGTTGTTCTCGAGGAGAACGTGTCTCTGCCCGACCCTCCAGCTACTCAAGTGGAGATTGAAAATCCTGAGGCGGCCACCAATAACACCACTAAAGCCAATGACGTTGTCATGGCTGAAGATAATGTGGCGCCTGCAATGAACACTGTGCATGAAGCCAATGATGCACCTGCAACAAATGTGCAGCCTGACACCCTTGCTAATGCCACTGCTCTTGTTCCGCCACCAAGGCCACACACTATTGAGCATGCATTTTATCAAGGCGAGCTTGTCACTGTCAGATGGCCAATTCTGGTTCCTCCGCCTACTCCTGGACCACAGTTTGATTATCATGTGGAGCACCGGCCACAGGTTCAGAAGCCAAAGCCGAGGCTGCCAAGGTTTCTAGGTACTGCATCTGCACCAGGATCATTCAATGTCAATGGCTTCATTGCACACAACACCTTCTTCAATAGAGCCAAGAACCCATATTCCAAGCCAAGAATATCATCTGATCGGTTCTGGAGTTATCAGCAGTGCAACTATTACTCCTGTGTTCTATACAATCAAGGGCGCATATTTCCTCATATGCGTCTGGATTCCGGAGCCATTGCTGGCCTGCCCTGCTTAGAAGAAGCCCTAGATTGTTTTAGAGATGCATGCCTTCTTCAGTTTGTGATAGATAAGGATGATTGGAATGAAGAGATTTTGCTGCAATTCTATGCAACTCTCCACATTTACGGCTACAACAGGGATCTGAAGACATGGGTCCTTGAGTGGATGACAGGCAATGTACACCATGAAGCCAAAGCTCTTGATCTCATTGAGCTTACTGGCATGTCCACTCCAGGTGAACTCTATGAACCTGGTTGTCAGCTTCACCGCAATGCGTTGGAAAGCATCTTTCAGAAGCCAGAGCCCAATATGAGCCAAATGTTGAGTATGATGAAGCCACTGCCACAGGATGCTGAATATCCCAAGGAATTATTTGTTGAAGACCTAGAGTATCTGCCCCGCACCATCTATCACATTATCAGGCAAACTCTATGGCCCATCAAAGGATATTCTTCCTCAGCAAAGCTCGACGGTGCAATGAAGACATTGGTCTTCTACATTCTAAATGGCATCAACTTCAATGCTCAGGATTTCTTCATTCGCCAATTTGCTGCATCTGGCTCAGACATATTTGGTCTATAATTCTATGCTCCATGGGTTATGCGACTGATCAAGCTTCACTCTGCTATTGACTATCAGCCCTCTGCACGCAACCATCTCATATTTCTACCAGAGGTTGATATGTCCATCGAAGCCATTTACCCAGAGCCTGCAAAGGTAGCAATTTATCTTCACAATGTCGATCGTCAGAGTTTCTCTCAGCATGTTGAAGGTGTTCAGGCTGCTTCTTGTGTTTATTCATTGGCTGGCGATACTCGCCGTGCACGTACTGAAGCCACAGAAAGCACTATTGCTCCAAGGCCTCGGAAGCGATCCCGTGTGCTCAATGACCGAGAGCTTCTCGTGGCCTTGCATCAGAAACACGACAAGCATCATTACTGGCTAAAGCGTCAGATGCAAAGCCTCTTGGTGGATATCAATCGCATTCGCAACCTTGCCACCAAGAATGCCTTTGTCACTCATGAAACCTGTCGACGTGTTGGAAGAGTTTGACATTGCTCAGTGCTAAAGCTGTTCTTCAAGACGATGGCTTCACCGAGAGATTCAAGTTCGACATCACTCCTCCCAGGAATGTTGTCTTGCGTCGAATCCCATCTCTTGAAGATTCAGAGTACTCCTCTTCCGCGACAACTGTTAATGCCAGAGTCCTTGATGACGCCAATGATGCCACTTCACCACCTCCAACTTCGGCGCGTATCAACACTACACCAAGTTCGTCTGCACCACCAAACCTCAACGACGACCCTGCTGCCTCACCTACTCCTCATGGGAACGAGTAGAGACTATGTCTTCAAACCTTTTTGGTCCTTACTGACAAAAGGAGGAGAAGAATATGTTGATAGTCTTCAAGAAGGTCCATATGGGTGGTTGCTATACTTTTGCCTAGTGTTTACAACTCTCGCTTTTGATACATTCGGTTCTTTGAGTTGTAACACTTAAACTTGATGGTCGTCTGTTACTTTTTCTACTATTATGTGATGCGACGATAAATTCCGCATGTGCGATGATAAATCCCGCATGCAGTCATTTCACAGACGTCCATTTCTAATTATGCATCCGTATATCTGTTCATGCATGATGTATTGTCTTCATATGGTAAAGAGGATCTCCACAAGTACAACCTGCCATGTGCATCTGCATTCCAACGCAAAACATTTATATGCACATCTTCAGGGGGAGCCTTTTTGCCACCTATGAAGACAATATCTTAATCCTTTACAATTTCACATACTTTTATCCCTGTTGAAAACTTCAACCAGTTTGTCATCAATCACCAAAAAGGGGGAGATTGTAAGTGCATCTAGTGCCACCCCTAGTTGGTTTTGGAGTATTGATGACAAACCTGGTTGAGAGACTAATGTGTTTGTGAGAATTGCAGGATAACATAGGTAGTAGTCCCTCATTGACTCGGTTTACCTATCGGAGATGACCCCTAAAAATGTGTGAAGAAATTGAAGACAATGGTGGTCTGTGAAGCTATTCACGTTGAAGACTATGACATAAGAAGACATCGCGTGAAGACTATGGAGCGCGAAGACTTAGTTGTTTCGTTGTTTCCTTTCCTTCTTTGTTCAGTCATAGGAACCACCGTACTGTCAAGTGGGGTCCAAGTGAACAAAGTCAGAGTGACTGAAGTGATGCTCAACCAAATCCTATGTCTTCGAGCGAAGACAATGAGAGCAAATCTTATCCAGAGTCGGATGAGTCAGCTTTACTTATAGCCCAAGTCAAGCTGCTGCGTGTGATTGAAATCGGACCGTTGAGACACGTGTCAGTTCCTTAGTGACCCAAGGTCATTTCGGACAAATCAGGTCGGGTTGCCCAGTGGCTATAAATAGCCCACCCCCTACACCATCAATTGGTGGGTGCTCAGAGTTAGTACACGGCTTTTGTCGTTTGAGAGCAACCCACCTCCGAAGCTTTTGAGAGAGAATCCTTGCGAGGACAAAGCCCAAACCACCCAGAGCCCAAAGAGTGTTTGGCATCACTAAAGTCTTTTTGTCCGCGTGATCTGAAGACTTGTTACACTTGAGGACTGTGAATCCTCCAGCCGGTTAGGCGTCGCGTTCTGAGCATCCAAGAGTCATTGTGGATTGCCGGTGAACAAAGTCTGTGAAGGTTTGGAAGTCTACCTTGAAGACTTACCAGAGTGATTGGGCGGGGACTGAGAGTCCTTAGCTCAAGGGGGATAAGGTGAAGACGCAGTCTTCTGAGTTAAATCTCAGCCTCCCTAACCAGACGTATAGTTGTCACAGCAACTGGAACTGGTCGAACAAATCTCTGTCCTCCCGAATCCACTGGTTCTATCTCTCACTTCTCTTTACTTACAGTTCGTCTTCGTGAAGTCATTGCCTGCTTGCATTATCAGTTTGACTTCACTGTGTGACTACTTGTCCTGATTGGCTTCATACTATCTTTCATCCTGATCTTTACTACCTAGCTGCTAATAGTCTTCGTGCTTTCACTTCATTGAATACTTGACTATGCTTGTCTAGATAGTCTACCTTCCGCTGCATACGAATAGTGTCATTTCTATTGTTTGTCTTCGAAACTCCCATGTTTTGAAGACTTTCATAAAATCACCTATTCACCCCCCCCCCCTTAGTCAATAACTAGCCCTTTCAGTTCTTGTCTAAGACATCAAACATTTTGTAACATGCGCAAGGAAACCATTTATCAAGCATTATTTATGGAACACCACGATACTCCATCCACCCTAAATTTCAGAGACAAATCAGTACAAATTTGTTATGTTGCATATAGCCAAAAAGCTATGTAACCTGCCCTGGAATGCAGAAACAATAACTTCATGAGCCTCATCAATGCAACGCTTATCTCACACCCAAACACATATTTTGGAGTAGCTACCCATTGCAAAGGATGTGTACTGAGGCATGATTCAATTGGGAGTAAACTTGTTGGGACTTATAAAAAACCTGGTGTTGTTGTTGCGTTTTGGGAAAGCATTGAATCTGTGTTGCTTTAGGTGACAGTCTCATTCATCATCAACAATAGTGGCCTGAAGCACACAGCCACACAACGTGTAAACTGAAAGGATTCTAAAATATAATGTGGTATTCTGAAGACAGGATTGGCTAATTTATCCATCCATAGTGATGTATTATGCAACAACTGATCAAACATAATTAAAAGTTGTCCATGGTGGAATATAGGTGATGCCCTACATATCTGTTCTAGTTTCCCGACTCAGCTTTTCGAGGCTCGGAACGGGCTTTAGATCCACATCTTTCGGCCCGCTGGTCCGGCTCGGCATCGACGGTGTCCCACGATGCCATTACCCTCCTTGTAGGTGAAGCCAAGGTCCCTCCTATCCACATCCTAACCCCTCCGGACCAAAGTCCAAAATTTGGTCTGGATTGGGCGGCGGCGGCGCCCTGCACGTCGTAACCTCCATGGAGGCGCCGTCTTGGGAGGCTCAGATGGTCGGGAGAGAGATGCTATGGGTGGTGGGTACCACGTAGCTCCAGCAGAGGCGACGGTGTGAGCTCCGGGGGAAACCCTAGATCTGGTCTACCGGATCGGACGATGATGGCACCTTCGATGTCGTTGTCCCTCCTGGGGGCATTGTTTTGGAGCATGCGCTGGCTGGAGGGGACAAGAGGAGGAGCGGTGTACCATCTACCGCGAGGCCGGCGGCAGATCCTGACGGCATGGCGCCGTGGAGGTTGGGCGATGGGCGCGTCTAAAGATGGACTCGCACAGGAGGAGGAAGCTATCTGGTGTCATGGTGGCGTTGATGGCAGAGAGTTCTGGCAAGGTCGGTGCAACAGTTTTGCTCTGAGGATGGACCGAGGGATGATGGAGGTGATGGCCCTTGCAGCGTGCGATGCTCACTGGGAGTGTGTCTGACCGGTGTGGGACCCAATCCAGTAGTGGCTTGGAGGGGACACCCGGCTTTAGATGTTAGGCTTTAGTGCGATGTCTGTTTGGTATTAAGTCCGAACATTCGGCACACCTTCATCAAGGGGATAGGAGTAGCAACGGCGTTGCCAAGATGATGGCTTCAGGCTTATTGATGTATCACCTTGTATGGTCTTTGTGAATAATTAAATATGATTGCATGCATCTTCAGATGCAGTAGCCGGGATACATCCTCCTTTTTAAAAAAACTTATTAATATATAATTTTTATTGAAAACCAAAATCTGAAAGGGGTATTTTATTTTAAAACTATAAAAGGAAGCAGTCTTCTCCAGGCTTGGACCTTACCCTAAACCCTATGACCTACCGCCATTTCCCAAGACAACATTATGTATTTAGGTTTATTCTAAATGAGAAAAGGCAGAAATATCTTAACTGGGAGTAGAGACAAGGGAACAAGACAAATTTGAGAAGGCCAGTCGCCCTCGCAATATGCCAGAGGCAGACAACAACTTAACTAGTTGCATCATATTATAAATGGTTTTATCAAGGTCACAAGAACATGATGTAACAGAAACATAGATAGGATAGCCATACAGGAGCTGAGACCATTGTCAAAGCTTGTATACGAGAGAAAATCGGGCATACATACGGCATATTCTTCACACACACGAGACCAAAAGGAGTAACATGATAAATTTAGGACAACGCTAACGCCCACACATATGGTGGGAGCTAAACCCGCCCACACGCCCTATAACATACAGATTGTGCCACGTCACCGCATGCATGCATGTGGAAATCTTTTTGGGTTTTCAATTTTTAAAATGCTTTATCTGTCAAATGAAAAATCCGATTGAAGATCCGTTTTCACCATTAAATCTCTCGCAACGAGATCTTCGAAACTAGATCTCATATCAATATATTTCGATGAATTTTTTTAGTTAAAAGTTGCCATGTCTATTGCACATGAATTGCCATGATGTTTACACTGAAGTTGCCATGATATGTTTCAGCTATTTTCTTCTACATTTAAAAGTAAATTTTGACATATTATAAAATGGGGAATTGAGAAACTAGACTTGACATGAACCATAAGCAAAAATTGCCATGATACATGCACTTAAAATTGCCATGGTCATATAAAAAATAATTTTCATGGTCAATGTACTGGAATTGTCATCATCGAAAAACTAAAATTGCTATGCTCTACAAACTAAAATTTCCACATGACAACTTTAGTTTAAGCACTATGGCAAATAGAATGTAAACATCATGGCAACTTTTGGACAAAAAAATATTTCATCGAAACATATCAACATGGGGTCTAGTTTTGAAGATCTCGTCGAGACAGATTTAATGGTGAAAACGGATTTTTAATTTGATTTTTTAATTAGGACATAAAACATTTTTAAGCCGAAAAACTAAAAAGATTCCTGCCGATGCCATTTGTTCATATGTGGCAAAATAAGTGGTGATGGAGGCGTGTGAACGATGTGCAAAATGTCACACGTGTGGGTGTTAGTTTTTTCGTAAATTTATTTACTCGAATCTATCAAAAATTAAAACTGGAAAGATGGAAAAGGTACTAATATGGAGCCTTTTAGAGTCACTCGCATGACTAATGAAACGATGCAAGAATAAATAAGATCATAGTGCTTGCTAGCAAGCTCAGCTCCATGTCTAGCTTGATTTCTTAAGAATGCAGAAGGTGTGTCAGAAAATGCAGAACTTGGACATTACAAACAAGAATCAGGTAAAGCAAAACAAAGAACAGTTGAACATGATAATTGGTCATGTGAGAACAAACTAGTGAAGAGAAGTGGAATGGGTACTAATCTTTGATCAC
>NC_041393.1:125611632-125639745 GCF_002162155.2 Triticum dicoccoides
TTCTAGCGTTGGCAGCGAAAAATCGGCCCAGCCGTGGCCCCAGGTCCTTGTTTTTCCCTGGTTTGGGCCGAAAAAGCAGTCGGCGAACCCGAGTCGAACCCAGCCCCCCGGGGGCGCCGGCCGAAGCGAAAAGGCGTGTGGGTCTGCTCTGTCGAAGACAGACATGCCTTTTTCCTGCGGTTCCCCCCTCTTTCCGTTATTTCTCATTGTTTTCCCCCTTCTGCCCCGTCACTCCCGTCATTCTCCTCCCGCTCCCCGCCATCCGGCTGCCATCCCGCCATGCCACCGAAGAAGTATTCGGCCCCTTACTCCGCCGCCGCTGCTGATACCACCCAGCCAAAGCAGAGGAAGCCGAGGGCGCCGATGGCAAAACCACCGGACATGTCGAACGTCGAGTGGAGGGCGAAGGATCAGCGTCGGGAGGCTGTCACCACTGACCGGCGGAACAGGCTCAACGCCAAGAAGGCCTGGGATGTGACCGCTTTGGCGGCGGCGGCGGCGGCGGAGCAGACAGAGGCGTCTCGCACGGGGATGATGAATCCTCCCGGTGGCCACGGCCCGCAAACTGCGTGGAGCCAGCAAAGCGTCGCGTCGCCGGCCAGCTTCTCACTGCCGCCACTGCCCTGGGAATACGCACCTTGCCTGGATACATCGACGGCGACACGCATGGTGGATTCAACCCCAACATCACCTTTCCACATGGCCAGCGCGCCTCACCCTCTGGTGTGAACCCCGATCAGCGCATCCCCTCGCCCGTGTTCGCCGGCGTCCAGTACCCCCCGTACAATTACCCACTACCGGCGTACACAACCTCCCCGACGCCGCCTCTATGCCATGGCGCCCTTCCCTTCTCGCAAGACTCATTGTCACATTTTGGCAACCCCGCCACGACGGAAGCCGACATGGACGAGATCATCACAAATGGTTCGGTAGCTGCCGCCTCCTCCCCCGGGTTCCACATGCAAGATGACACAATGGACACCACCGGCGACATGGACGACGAGCTCGATGACAGCGAGGAGGAGGAGGAGGAGGAAGAAGAAGAGGAGGAGGAGATTGAGCCGACGCCGACACCAGCAAGGAAAGGGAAAAAGAAGAAGCGGGGGGCCAGGACGGGCGAGCCGCGCGTCAAGTGGACGTCCAAAAAAGACTAGTGCCTCACCGAAGCATGGAATACCGTCAGCATGGACCCGATCACCGGCGCGAACCAGAATGCCGACACGTACTGGATGCATATCAAGTCGGTGTTCGATGAGCGCAAGCTTGTCGAATCCTACTTCGCAACCATCCACATGCAGCGTGGCGCAAAGGCCATGGCGAACCATTGGGCGATCATCCAGGCAGCCTGCAACAAATGACATGGGATCATCGAGGAGATCGCGGCTCGCCCGGAAAGTGGCGCCAACGTCAAGGGTCGGGTATGTACAGCCGCTGGCTCTCGCTTCTTTTTGATGTGCCCGTCGTCGACACTAGTTCTTCGGTTGCGCAGATGGTTCAGATGTTCACCATGTACCGCCACGATAGCAGTGACCAAGAGTTCAAGTTCCTCCACGTGTTCACCCGGATCGAGAAGTGCGAGAAGTGGAAGGATGTCCGGCGCACCCTCGCCAAGGCCGAGGAGACGTACAAGCCAAACGCGCCCGGGGGCGGCGGATGGGTGCCCTGACAGCAACAAAAGAGCCAAGATGGCGAAGGACGCCGCACCGGCTGCCGAGCGGCTGCAATCGTCGATCGAGAAGTGCATCACCGACGCCAAGAACCACGCCGCCTAGAGGGAGGAGAATTCTGAGGCGTGGTGGTCGGCGTTGATGACGAACATCGCCGTCAAACTCGACCTACTCCAGACCAACGTCGTTGCGAAGAAGAGGAACACTGACCTTGCTTTCTTGATGGGGGCGGACATGTTGAGATGGGCGAGCAGGTCAAGGTATGGTACTTGGCGGAGCGCAGCCTCATCTTGAACCAGATGCCTTCGACCACCGTGCCTATGCCCACGCCGACCCCAACACCGATGCCCAGCCCGAGTGGTGAAGCCACGCTGACGCTGAGCAGCCCGAGCGCAGAAGCCACGCCGACGTCGAACAACCCGAGCACAGAAGCCACGCCGACGCCGGCCAGTCCCACGTCGGAGGAGCCCGTCGTTTGATGCATTCCTTTGTCTACGCGTCCTTCCTTTTGAGCGTCGAACTTATCGTTTTACGTTTTATCTCCGAACTTTGGCATGGTGATCGCCGAACTTTGTGGCAGATCGCCGTTGATCTTGATCGCCGAACTTGTGGCATTTTTTTGGCGGCGGCAAAAGACAAGTTTGAATTTATGTGCGTCTTGGGGCCGAAACCTGAGCGCACGGCTGGGAACTGCATCATCCCTAAGGCGAAAAACCTGCTAACGCTTTGACCAAACGGCTATCACCGGGTGCGCTGGGGGGCAGAACGGTTAGAGATGCTCTCAGTTTTGGGACACTAGCTTTCTAGCCTGTTGATTTTTCAAAGAAGCTACTGTTGATACAGCTTGAGGTTTGACATGACATGTAAATTGTACCCATGAAAGCTCCACGTCTGAAGCCGCCACCACAGCACATAGTACAACAAGCACCAACACAAAGCCCCTATTACACACAACACTGGATGGCAGCTAAACTCCCAATATAACACCACACACTCAGGGCAATCTGGCTGTAGAGGTAAGTGTAGCCAACCAGTGAAATCCTGAGCATTCTGAATAGTTCCCAGAACTATCTTTACATTTCACTGTAGGCACTGGCCATCAGAACATAGAACTTCTGAGTGTATGGCACACTCTGTGATGTGGAGCGAACCACGAGACCAATCACAAGCTAAGTGAAAACAATTATCAAAAACTGCCGCCGCCGCCCTCGACGACCGTCCTCTGTCCTTCATAGTATCAATCATCTACGTTGCTTATTTCATGTTCTATGTTTTAAGTTGCGATCCAAATTCATATAAAGTATAAAGACTAACTTCTGACGAGCACTACAAGAGTTTCTTTCACTTTGGCAGAGGGTTACCAATTGGGAGCCTACTGAGAATGTGCCAGACGAGATAACTTGGTCGTGGGAGACCAATTGGCAGTTCTTGGTGAGGTTTGCATATGCGTTCGGATTTTGGGGTAGGGAAGCGATTCCGACGGCGGATCTAACATGGAAGTCGTGTGCCCCCTCACAGTGCAGATTCTTCACTTGGCTGGCCCTAAGGGATAGACGATGGACCTCGAATCTCCTAGCGCGGAGAGGGCTACCTCACCAAGACGCGTGTCCGTTCTGTGACCAGGAGGAGGAAACGATTAACCATATAATGCTCACGTGTGTGTTTGCTAGGATGGCCTGGGCGGCGATTTGCGAGACGTTGGGCAAGCCATATTGGACTCCATCTCACCGTGACTCACTTGCGGAGTGGGCCGTCGACAAGCGAGGACCTAACAACATGAGTTTGAAGGATCTACGTACCATCTTTGCGCTAACATGGTGGGAGTTGTGGAAGCACGGGAATGCCATTGTCTTTGAGGGAGAGCGCCTTCGATCTAGCAGTTACTACGTAGAGTGAAACAAGAGGGTTTAGTATGGACATCGGTCGGACTACTGAAAGGGAATGTAGCCCCCTTCTTCAGTAGGGTAGAGAGGTGGGAGAGCAGTGAGGAGTAGCATGTATTAATACCTTTGTAATCTTTGATGGAGGCATTCTTTACCTTTCTTCTTTAATATATGATATGCACACTCGTGCATATTCGAGAAAAAAAAAACTTCTGATGAGCGGAGTGAAGAGCGTGGTGCAAAAAGGACGCAGACGTTTGGCACTTGGTGGTAGGTGTGTTACAAATCCTGTCCGGGCAGCCCTACATCTTAATTGGTACTTAAAGTAGCACTTTTTCCATTAGACATTGCTGAAAATTGGGACAAATGATATATACGGACATGCGCTTTGTGCCATACATTCTATCGTATATTAGAGCATTTACAGCTGGATAGGGCAAAAGTGAGCCTCTAAACGTCTGCGGAGGATGCGTTTGTGGTCAATGACCGGTCATCCTTTAAATGTGTGCGTCCATGGCTGTCTTTCTCATAGCAAACCCTCAAATTAATACAATATCATGCAACATTAAAAATACCACATGTAGTTCATCTAGATCAACACACATATCATAGGGAGGTTCGTACATGTCATCGAACCGCCAAAAGTTATATGGCTGCGGAGGAAGTTCATCCATAGCCGCTCTGCCCCTTTCCCTTGTCGTCTTCGTCGAAAACGCAATATGAATTGAGCCGCATATGCCCACTGTCAGAACTGTATGATTCGTCACCGACCTCCTCCTCAGTGGCAGAGCTACGGCTGGGCAAACCCATGCCCTTACCCGCCCAGCCAATACAAATCTCTATGGTGTACACCTAATATTGGGCCATGGAGTAACTTCATAATATAGTAATTTTCTTTCCTAAATTCTAAAAAGTGCGCGCACTATCTAGGGAGAACGAGCGGCCGCTGCTCGACCGCACGATGCCAGCGAATCGTTCGGCCCACGACCTCAGGTGATATCTGGTCGGAAGCACACTTCCTCCTCCTCCTTCCCTGACCCGTCAACCACCGCAGCCATGGCGTCCGACCGGCCGCGACCCGTCCTCCGGCCAACCGTCGCCATCTACCTCCGGCGCGCCAACGTGCGTGCACCCCGCCGGATCCGATTAGCTCCGCTGCGCCAGATCCAAGGAGTTCCGCGTCGGATCCGCCAGTCCACGCAATCCCCACGGTCTCCCCATCCTCCTTGTTTCCCTTTCCTGGTGTGGTAGCAGCCCACGATAGGGGAAGGCTGGGTTGCAGCCGGCGATGGCGGAGATGCAGGGGTACCGTGCGTGAGCAACCTCACCTCCTCGGCAGGAGGTGATTAGTGTCAGATTTTGTCTCCGCCTGTGAAACCTGTCTATGTGCAAATGGTGTGTTTCCAATTTTTCTCGCTGGTTGGTCTTCTGCATCTCTAGTTACAATTGTTGATTCTTTGTGATGCAAAATCGTGTGACCTTGAGACGGAGGAATGCCTGCGACTGAATAATTGTGTATGAGTGTATCGCCATTGAGGAACTTCATGTGTTTTGTTTCTGCTATCTGATATGAGGCACCGGACACAATAGGTGTTGCACACACATTTATATTTAGTTGACTTATAATTTAGTCTAGTTGCACATCCATTAATGTTTAGTTGGTAGGAAGACTAGTTGCACACACACATGCGCAGTTGGCTTATAATTTAGTTTAGTTGCACACATATTGATGTTTAGTTGACAGGAAGACTAGTTGCACACATATATGCTCAGTTGGCTTATAATTTAGTCTAGTTGCACACACATTGATGTTTAGTTGGTAGAAAGACTAGTTGCACACACATATGCTCGGTTGGCTTGTAATTTAGTGTAGTTGCACACACATTGATGTTTAGTTGGCTTGTAATATAGTTTAATTGCACACACGTTGATGTTTAGTTGGCAGGAAGACTAGTTGCACACACATATGCTCAGTTGGCTTTTAATTTAGTCTAGTTGCACACACATTGATATTTAGTTGGCAGGACACTAGTTGCACACACATATGCGCAATTGACCCGACAATGTAGTCTAGTTGCACACACATTGATATTTAGTTGGCAGAAGGACTATTGGCACACACATATGCTCAGTTGGCTCTGCATGTAGTCTAGTTGCACACATATTGATGTTTAGTTGGCAGGAAGACTGGTTCGTCGAAACATACCCATGTGGGATCTACTTTCAAAGAGCACGTCGCGAGGGTTCCAACTGTGAAAACAGATTTTAATTTCGACACACGGTTTAAAAATTATGATTTTTTTAAAAAGATTGAAAAATCAAATTAATTGCGTTCACACATTTTCACATGGATGTTTTTCTGTATGTTTACCTGATATTTTTTCTAATATATGGATTTTGTTTTTTAGTATATAAATTAAAGGGGAGAGATTATTACTATTTATAGATTATTACGGATCAAAAGTTCCCGTTTTTGGCCGGCCGCCCGCGAAGAGTAGCGAGCAGCCGGCCGCTGGCTAGATCAGTCCATTTTCTTTAGCTAGGCCCGGCCAGCCCGCGCAACAATTTGCGTGAAGCTCCGACACTGCTTCTCCTCCTCCTCTTTGGTGGTAGTCTGGCGAGGGCACGAATTCGCAAGTTTGCTCCTTTGTGAGGGCACACGGCGTCCGAGCTTGCTGCTTCGCAAGGATGTGGGCACGGAGGGCGTCCTCGGTCGAAGTGGCGGAAGGAATTACTTTCCATGTGAACAAAACAGTGTAGAAATTTTTATCATGAAAATGAGTAAGCTTTATACTTTGTTGTGTTCTACAGAACCAATATACGCTAATACTCAAAATCAATGTATATGATCTTTTTACATGGAACTATTTCATCCAACAAGGCGTGTACGGAAAAGATGCTTCAATAAGTCCACGTGGGCCGGCAATATCGCCGTAATACTTTGGACACAAGTTACCAAGGTCTTGAATCTTGGAAGTGTTTAAATTATACGCCAAGCCTCTGCTCAAATTTCTCTCCAGGAAGATGATTTCTCTGAAAGGGTGAAATCCCAGAAAATAAATGCCACGGTTGCATTCGTCAACCACATCTTTTGTGTCGACACCATCATCGTTGTCATCATCGGAGTTCCATTCAAAGTTCTCTTCAATTGTTGTTTCAACTGCTGTGGTGACATTGCCGCCGAAATCTTTGATGTACTTTTCGTTATTATAGTTAACTTCCTGCAAGACCCACGGCCCATAACCTTGCTGGCCATGATTTAGACATGGCGGCGGTACCTTAATGGGCGTGTCATGCTCCAGCACCCACTTAATATGACCGCACGATTCAGTGAGAACCCACACCTGAATTTGCTGCGAAGCTCTAACTAATGCAAAATACACTCCTTTTTTCGACTTTCCGAGGCTGAGATCTGTGCAGCTTTCGGGTTCAATATCTCCTGGCGGTTTAATTACTTGGTATGTGCTATTTGATAACGATAACCTGCAAGAAATCGTATCATTAACGAACGTGTCAGCAGATAAAAATAGAAATGAATAATAATGATGATGATGATGCTCAAGAAGTGATCAGTAGCTACCTCATGACGAAACCTTTCTGGCAATGCACATACAGTGCACCATGCCAGTAGACGGCGTGGCGCTTATTCCATGAACAATCAGTTCCCAAATAGGCTACCGTTCCTGCAGCCTCCCCTTCACGGTAGAAGGTCCTTTCCTCCCATCGCTTGGTCGACGACGAGAAGACCCGCTGGACACACGAAGACGGTGGCCATTCCGATTCTAAAACTGCCGGCTCGACGTCAAAGTAGATCTCTTCGCCCGGCTCTATGTCAAGCTCGATGTAAGGAACGCAAGGTATTAAGACCACTTGATAGTGAGCTGACACCGTAGGATCGTAGACAAGGTAGGCTTCGTCGACGAAGCACTCCATGCCCGCGCTTTTGGGCGGCGGCGGCGGCAAGGGCGCCCTCCACCCCGTAGCCGGGTTAGCCACCCTGTTGTAGTGCAATACGAGGCCGTTGCAGTGATCCTCCATCGCGCATTGGACAGGCCTGCTCTCTCTGGTGCCGACGAGCCCCTCTGGCCGTGGCGGGCGGGAGAAGAACTCCGAGTACCTCAGCTCGTTGAAGTTGATGAAGATGCCGGCCAGCGAGAGCGGGAGGAGGTCGGCGCGCAGGATGCGGCGGGCGTCGATGATGTCCCGCCACGCCTTGCAGACGCAGCGGGACGCGGCGAGGCTGCGTGGAGCGAGGCGGCCGAGGACGCACGCCAGCATGTCCTCGGGCAGCAGCCGCGTCTGGTCGCCCTGCTGTTCCATCGGTCTCGCTCATGCTCGCTGCTTGCTGTTGGGCTGTTCGCTCCTTTTTCCGGGTGTTTGGGAGGGGGGTTATTCTCTTATAGCGTGTGGATTCTAGTGCCCGTATCCGAGTCGGACCTGGGGCACCGTGGGCTGTTGGAGACGGGGTAGGATTCCCCCCTTCCCTCCTCTTCCTGGACAAGGTGGTTGTTGTTGACGTCTGCGGACGCCGCGAATGCGCTGTGGACATCATCAGCGCCCGCCCGCAGAGCGCTCGACGAAATGCCCGGCGTCCGAACTTCCATGAAGTCCTGTTAGTTTTGAATTGCCATGGAGTCTTGTAGTAGTAGTTAAAGTCTGTCCGAGTCCTACGTGCGCCCACGCAAAGAAAAGAAGTCATACGCGAGCCTCCTGACCATTTGGTAGGCCCCATCAAGCCCAACCAGGCTCTGCCAGGCTAAGTAGTGAGTTGTTTGATTGTCTAGCTCGCAAGTAAAAACTGGGTTGCACGAAATTTAAAGCGCTCTCAGCCTGGCTCGTGAGGAATGCTCAGATCGACCGTTTTTTCTGATGCAGGTTGAGCTTAGTGCAACTTACACTACAAGGAGGATGCAAGTTAGGCCTGATGCAGCCAACCAAACAACATGTAGAACATAGCCCAGAGCATGTATACACGGCTCTTGTCTATGCTAACTCCAATCTGATTATATTATTGCATTTGTCAGCAATCAAGGACGGCTCCTTGACCAAGTTTGCTTATGGCCATTACATTGCTGAGATCAACGATGAAAGATCGGTTGTTTACTCTTGTAAAAGTTTATTCGTTAACGGAATAGAACCGACAAAAGCAGATAGGACTTTGATTAGATCTGTCACCTCCTCCTCCATAAAGCTAGGGTTTTTGCCTTCTGCCGACACCGGTGCAGGTCCGCCTCCTCTCCGGTGGCCCTAGGGCCATGGGGCGCGATAGATCTCGACAAGGGCTGGTGGGAGGGCTTCGTTTTTAGTCAGGTTTTTTTTCAGTTTTGCTAGAGTTTATGTCCTGCTCAGGAAGATGAGATGATGGCGGTTCCGTGAAGATGGAATAAAGGTCTCCCTACCTAGCCCCCGTTCCGGCAATGCGTCTAGCACCGTTGGTAGGCATGTGGAGGTGTGTCTCCGGCGGATCTATCTTTGCTGGATTTGCTCGGATCCTGTCGTTGTTCGACTACATTCGTGTGTCTTCGGATTAGATCCTTCCAGGGGCGGAGCCAGGATTTGGGTATAGGGGGGGCCAAGCAGATACATTTTTTGCTGGGTGATATCTATATCTATATTTCTATACTATTATAGTGTATCAGTTTAAACTTTTGAATCACAAAACCGGGAAGCAATGTGAACCATCGACATAAGCCATTGCAGAGTTCAATTCACTCGAATTCGCAGCTATAATATCTGCTACAATGCAACGAAGATACTATAGTTTTCCAGAAAGATTGACAGGCTTGATGTTGGAAGAAAAGTTTTGGCCCATCCTCACTGCATGGTTTCATGGTTTGCATTTACAAACTTTTGACAATGTAGTAGTAGTAATAATGTGGCGCTTCCACAAAAAAAACATAGTTATAATCAAAGGTGAGTCCAGTGGGCAGGCTTCAACTTCAACAAGCTGAAGCCTGCCCTCCAGAAAAAGCAATTTTTTTTACTACTAGTTTGCATCGGCCCGGCCCAACTTCTCCACCGCCCAGGCAAGAGCCCATGAGGAAACCTAGCGACCAGTTCTGTATGTCCTGTTCCTTCCACTCTCGTTCTCCCGTGCTCCTGGTTCGAGCGAACCTGACGCGCCGCCGCCTACCCACGCAGCGACAGCCTCCGCTCATCCCGTCCTCTGGCCATCCCCGCCTCGACATCCAGTCAACGACGCACCCACCTCTTGCAAGCAGCTCCACGACGCGTGCGGAGCGCATCCAGCAGACAGCAGCAGTCCGTCCCATAGCATCAAGCGCGGCGGGCGTTGGCGACCTCCCCGTTGGCGAACTTTTGTGAAACACATGATATTGATGTGCCAAACATGGATGATCTTGTTAGAACTATGGGTCAATCGGTTCGCTCTAAGAATAAGGTGACTCGAGTACACTATTACAAGGTTAGCATATTCAATGTTGCCATTGATGCAACTATCACTGAGATGAATCACCGATTCAATGAAGTTACCACCGAGTTATTGGATTGTATGTCTTGTCTTAATCCAGCAAACAACTTCTCAAAGTTTAATGTCGACAAACTTATTCGACTTGCTGAAATTTATGATGAAGACTTTACAGAAGTTGACTGGTTGTTGCTAAGAGTAGACCTCCCAAGATTCCTTATGAACATTAGGAGAAGTGATGAATTTAACAGGTGTCGGGATGTGTCCACACTTGCTCGGTTGATGGTTGAAACAACGAAACACGCAAATTTCCAGTTAGTATATCGCCTCATCGAGTTGACACTCATTCTTCCTGTGGCCACTTCATCGGTTGAGCGAATATTTTCTGCAATGAAGATCATCAAGACAGATTTGCGCAACAAACTATCAGATGATTGGCTAAATGATTTAATGGTGTGCTACTGTGAGAAAGAGATATTCAGAAGCATTCATGATGACCAAATCATGATACAATTCCAGAAAATGAGGGATCGGAAAGGACATTTGCCTCATGAGTTTAATGTGATTCCTTAGAGGTATAGATGTCATTGTTATTAGTTTTAGTATTTAGTTGTGCATGACTTATTGTTGTATCACTAACAAGTGTGCTAATTTGGACAGATGGTTTGCGGTTGGTGACAATGATGCCTTGTGTGAAGGGGGCACCATTTGTAAGAAGGAACATCTCATTGTCTTTTCTTGTTGCTTCTCTAGTACTATGATGCCTTGTTGTGTGAATTGTATGGATCTTTCTGGTATGGTTAAACATGTTACTAGTATTTGTCTTGAAAATTCATGTTTTGAGCACTAGTTTGGCAGATATTGTCTGTTTAAATTGGCAATACCAATATTTAGTTCACAATTCCATATTCTTCAAAAAAATTAGAAAAAATCCAGTAAATCCTATGTGTTTCCAGTAGTATTCTAAGAAAGTTGGAGCATATTTGGCCAAATGGACTATGAGAAAATGGCTATTTAGTTGAGCATATTCAAAATTTTGTTCAAAATTAAAAAATTTAAAAAATTCCACCAAATACTACATGTTTCCAGTAGCATTCTGGGAAAGTTTGGGCCCATTTGGACAAATGGACTAAGAGATATTGGCTATTTACCTAATCAGATTCACAAATTTGTTCAAAAAATAATATTTTTCAAAAAATCCAGAAAAAAACAAGTAAATACTACATGTTTCCAGTCATATTATGGGAAAATCTCAGCTTATCTCTACTACCTCCCTCTTACGTTCTCCTTTTCGTCCTCCCACCTCTTTGTTTTTTTTTTTCGGCCTTTGTCCCACCAGTTTTTTCCTTTGGCTTTCCCTACGTGATCCCCCTTCCAAGTTTTTTTCGTTCCACCACCACGCCTCAGCCGTCGTTGCCTGCGTGGGCTATGTTAGGGGGCTTCTTCATCTTCTAAAGAGAGCCCTCCAGATCCCATCTCCCTCCTCGCCTGATGCCCCAGCGCCGCCGCCCTCACACTCCCCCGTTGCGACGCATTGCAGTACTCTACATCTATTCTCTCGTGTGGCGGCCATCGTAGATCGAGGGCAGCGGTAGCGGCAACTGATGTACGCGCTGCGGGTTGATGCAGTTTTTATCGAGTCCTTTCTGGCGTCAAGGTAATCTGGCCGGAATCAATCAAACGCATCTGGCCGGAAAGCGAAAGTCTTAGTAATCGATCTGACAAGCTCATATTGATGCGTCGGGGACGGGGCAACTCGCCACTGATGGCTGGGCCAAGAAGGATTACCCGGGTGACGTATTGCGTTTATTATTGTTGCACTTGTCAACTTGATAATTTGATTTCCTGTGTACTTGTATTCTGCCGATCCAAGAAGAATCTCAGGCCTTCTTGTTTTTCTTCTTCTTTTGTGCTTGCTTCATTTGTTTTACTTATCTTTTTGCCAGGCTTCAGTAATCAGACCAACTATCTGAGTCATTTAAAAAATGAGTCCAAAGAACATTCTTACATAAACCTTTGTGAGAAGTACAGTAATTTGGTGGCTAACATGCTATCCTGAATTTTCATTTACTTCCATGAATTAAATCTGAGTTGTAACTTTTGGTGGCTAATATGTGCGAGTGCTGGTTCTGAAGATGCTTCTTGTCGAGTTAAATAAAATAGATTTCCTTGATCAGTAAATTTTGTTTTGGCCAACTAAATTGCAGTAACTTAAACATTCATATTCTCTTTTCCTATGATATGTCTAGATTTTCTTCCAACCTCTATCTTCATAAGAATATACATGAAAGTGAAATACATTTCAGATCATTGTGTTGCATGGGATAATAGACTCATTGTCCTTGGCGTCCATAGTTTTTCTCAGCATTGATAGTGTTAACCAATCTTAGTTTTTCAGCATTGTCCTTGGTAGTGCAGAAATATGATGTTTTTCTCAAATGATAGCAATTGTCCAAAAGTTTAATATTGATAGTGTTAGCCAATCTTAGTCTTTCTAGAGAAATTTATAGGTTTTGACACTAGGAATTCTACAGCATTAAACAGACTAACAAGTGCGCCTGGTTGAGCTTAGTTTGGTAAGCAGATGTTTTACACATCACATCGGGGGCATCAATGAACAACAATAACAGTGATTTAACGGTAGAAATAAAACTCGATGCTATCTTTTCATATGCAGGAGGATCCTCA
Organism: Triticum dicoccoides; assembly: GCF_002162155.2. NCBI lineage: Eukaryota > Viridiplantae > Streptophyta > Magnoliopsida > Poales > Poaceae > Triticum > Triticum dicoccoides. The sequence continues at coordinate 125,624,298 of NC_041393.1, forward strand.
AATTATATGTTAGCAACTACTCCCTCCGTTCCTACATAGATGACTCAATTTTGTACTAATTTTAGTATAAAGTTGGGTCATCTATTTTAGAACGGAGCGAGTATTAGTTTTGATCCACTAGAATATATACACTCCCGTTGCAACGCACGGGCAATTTGCTAGTTTGGACAAAAGAATTATGAGACGATGTAGTTTTTCTTCAAGCAAACATTTTGTTTTTTTTTTCGCGGTTAACTTGAGCCTGCCCTCCAATTTCTTTCTGGATTCGCCACTGGTTATAATTGTATTATTTTCATTCAGACTCTACAGTTTTCAATATATTCCGTTAAAAAATATCAATGACATTAGTAATTTCGTTGGAAGAAAACTTAGTATCGCAGATCTCACAAACAAAAGAATTAAATTAAATTGAAAGAATATTTTTGACGCATATAAGATTGAACGGATAGAGATTAATCAGAATAGTGCTGACCTGAGCGGGAGCGCAGGAGAATCGATGGTTGTAGCCTACAAGATTCTCCCTCGCAACACCGGTGTCGCCTGATTCAATCTAAATGGAATCCGATGGAGAGAACAGAGAAGGCTGGATCCTGCCGCCGCCGTATGGACGGAGGCAAGCGGACGCCAAGGGCATGGAACGGCGGCGACTAATTTCACACAAATCCCACGTATACGCCAACGCAACGCACAGGGCAGGGGACTATAGCCAATCGGCTGTTGACTGAAAATTCAAAAAAAAATCAAAAAATTCCAAATTTTTTTTGAGAGAAACATTGACAAAAGTTCTAAGTGCCTGCAAAAATTCGTCATGAAATCACATTCCTAGAAGGCGTGGCAAAAAAAACAAAAATAGTACTCTGAAAAAGCTACTTTCAAACGCATTTTGAAGCAATGAATTTGTTTTTTTGGCACGCCTTACAGGAATATGATTTCATGATGAATTTTTGCAGGCACTTAGAACTTTTGTCAATGTTTCTCTCAAAAAAAATTGGAATTTTTTGATTTTATTTTTATTTTTTTTCGATTTTACAGTTCACGCGGGTGCATATGAGCTCGGGTGCAGAATTGACTTTTCGCTTTTGACTTGCCTTTTTCCCTTTTCCAGTACGTGCTTTTGACTTGGGCCTTTTTCCAGTAGCAAGCCACATAAGGGGGGCCGAATACATGTGTACGTGCTTTTTTTTATGGCTAATTGATACAAGCGTTCGATGTTCGGTCGATCGTTAGCGCCCCCCTCCCCCCGCCTCCGCCACTGGATCCTTCTGATCTACGTTATTCTTCATCCGCGACGGTTGCTGTTCTGGTGCACTGGTCCTACGGGGCCTTAGCACGACGACTTCGTGACTGTCTACTACAACAAGTTATGCCCGACTTCGGCGATGGAGGGGCGATGACGGCGACGCGCCTTCGGCTCGCTTCAGTGTTTATAGTTGTCGCTAGGTGGTCTACGGATCTGGATGTAATTTTTATTATTTTTGATACTCGTTGTACTATCATATGATTGAAGATGAATAGATCAGAAATTTTTTCGCAAAAAAAATATAGGATTACAGTTTTTTTTAAAACAAAAATAGGATTACAGTTTGTTTAGTTAACTTTTCCCGTTGATGTTAAAAAGAAAACTTTTGCCGTAGCGGGGATAACAACATTGTGTGCTGACTTAACCAACCCTACTTGTGTTGGACTTGTCGCTACCGATTGTAACTCCGTAATCATGGAAAAGTGCCCAATGTTATATTCCCCCAAAAAATGAAATACTTGACGAGTCAGGGACCTTCACCAACAGTCGGCGCGTCTTTTTGGCCCGTCATCTCCTGACGGTCAACGCAGGGAGTGTGTCGTGTGGTAACGCCGACATCCCGGAATTCAAGAAAAGCAATTGTTATTGCTTCTTGGTATTAAGGGTGGGAGCGGAGAAAGTTAATATTTTCTTCGTTTCAAAATAGATGACTCAATTTTATATTAACTTTAGTATAAAATTAAATCATCTATTTTGAAACGAAAGGAATACATAATAAAAAGGTCCACGAACCTACTCTCTCCGTCCGCCAAAAACTTAAAATGTCTCAAAAAAGAGTGTCAATCTACACTCTCAATGTACATTGCCATTAATCTAGTCATCCTTAATTGACTCATGCAGCAACTTGTGGTCTAGTTATTGGTTGCATGCTCGCTTTAGTCCCTTTGTTTCCTACCTTAATTACTGCATGCAAGCAATATTCATTTAATGGCCTTCTCTCAATGGTTGCATGCACGCATGTGTCTCCTAATTTTCTATGTTAATTAAACCATAGAACAAACTTGACTCTTTTCTTGGTCTATGTGTAAATCTCCAAACGTACGATTTTTAGCGGACGGAGGGAGTAAGTTCATAGCAATGGCAATCACAACTTTGGTTGCTAACTATACTATGACGAGTGATGCAAAGGCAACGATCAATCGACGTGATTGGAAAGACCAAGGAGCAACTATGTGAAGCTAAACATGAATGGTGCTTTTGATTCAGACTTACTCAAGGGCTCGCATGACGCTGTCATCAGACTTGAATGGCAGATTCATCGCGACAGAAAACGGAAAAAACGATGGGTGCGGAGATGCGCATACGGCTGAGGCATTGGGCTGAGGCATTGGCCTTATAGTTTGAAATTGGTAACTACAGTCGGGTGTAACCGCATAGAGGTGAATTCTGATAACATCAAGGTGACAGAGACAATAAAGAATGGAGGTTCCTCTTTCTATCTACCGGCAACAATTTTTTATAGATATATATAAGCTTGCGTATGATTTCCCGCATATTATTTTTTAGCATGCTTCTAGAGAGGCTAATTGTGCTGCCCATGATTTAGCCAAACTAGTTAGAAGTAAGATGTGTGTGGGGTGGATGAAAGATCCATCTGGAAAAAGTATTGATACTATTGTAAAAGATAATACAATTATTATCTTATAATAAAGAGTACTTTGATGGAAAAAAAATGACTTGAAGGAGATGTACCCCCTCTGTAAAAGAAATATAGACCCTCTTATATTTCTTTACAAATGGACTTTGGTGAAAAACCCCTCAAAGAAAAACCATATCAGGTTTGGTCATGTATTCTCTCTTGATAGTTTCTTAGACCAAAATGTAAACGAGTTTATGGTGCTGGGCCCACAACTTATGCAGTCTTATAGAATATTCGTCCCCTCCAAGTTCATATGGACTAATGGTGCAGAAATTGCTTTTGAAGACCGAGCTCCATGGAGGCCTCCAAATACAACATTCAAAATTCATGAAAAACATATTTTCCATATTTTAAAAAATTCTTAAAAAAATACAAAGATAGATGAAAGCATAATGCACAAATGTGTAATTTTCAAGATGAAATACGTTGAAATGAAGGCTGTGCAAGAAAAAAGACAAATCTGAGGCTTTTAACACATGATACTATTCATCATCCCAAGCCATGAATGTCTTTTCTGTACAGGTTGCATTTCAACATATTTCATCATGAAATTTTACACACATACGCCTCACATCCTTGTTTACTTGTACAAAAAAGTTCGGATTTTTTTGAAACCAAAATTTTTAAATTTTGATTTTTTTCAAAAATTCAGCCTCCATGGAGACCGAGATCCAAAACGTCATTCTCCTAATGATGCACTTTCACTCAAATATAAACCAAAGACCTAAGCGCCTAGACAAAACTGAACTTTACTTCTTTCCAGCGTCAGCCATCTAGCAGAACAACATGAGGGTCCCTGAAAACTGCAAACGTTCTGTATTTGTAGTGTTACATGAGATGAAAGCATTGACTTGGCACTAGGATTTTAGTCAGTAGTATCTCCTTCGAGGGCTATATGCGCCCGTTCCTGGGTAGTGGTAAGATCCACTTGGATGAGGCGGGGGGAGGTAGGCGTATGCATATCCATCCTGCGCACCAAAATAGCTCGGTTACGGACCACCGACCACAGATTTCAGGAAGACGATAAATGAAGGTTCACAAACATTACTCACGTGTTCAAAAGGCCATTCTGACACTTCCATAACTAATATACATAGTAACACTACCAAATTTCTGACAGCTTCACCACTAAATACTAGATACTGCTAGAATTGGTTGCAATATATTCCAGAGTTTTGATTGCACGGTATATGCATATCTAAATCAATAATATGACAATGAAACTGAAAATACACGAGTTATTGTTTATTGTAGAGTTGTAAAATATTTAATTAATACTCCCTCTGTTCCTAAATGCAAGTCTTTGTAGAGATTCCACTAGATGGACTACATACGGAGCAAAATGAATGAATCTAAACTTAAAATGCATCTATATACATCCGTATGTGGTTTATAGTGGAATCTCTACAAAGACTTACATTTAGGAACGGAGGGAGTACAAGTTATCGTGATAAAATGTGAACGGCCGAGTCTTTTCGCATACATGGTAGCATGTTGAGGTGGACTTTTCCCATGTATGTTGAGAGAAATATGTTAGTAGGGATCGGGATCACCTGTCTAGTCATATAGGATACATAATAAAGATTTATCATGGAAAGTAACTCCACAGTATATACTTTTTTACTTCTTTTCTAGTATGCACTACTACAACGATGCTCGAAATCTTAAAGTAGAGTGAAAAGCCAACCACTGAGTTGGATGTGGGTTTAACGATTTCTAAGATGGTCGGTCCCAGAAAAAAGTGGCATATCTGGCTTCTAAAAGAAATTCCCAATATATGAACAACTACCTTTAATTATGACATCAGGATGAATACAGTTATACTGACACAATAAAGTCTATTTGGCAAATTGTATCAATTTAATTTTCCAACAAGTGAGTATCTTTTATCAGCAGCCACAAATACTTCGGAACAGAACCAGCATTGTGCTCTTGTGGGGTATGCATACTGTACATTGATACTACTTCAGACTGAGAATACAAAGACATTGCAGTGAATGAGTAGGACAAGTATACAAACCTGGTATTGAGGACTGCTTGTGTACCCATAGGCTGGTGGTGGAGCTGCTATTTCTGTCAAATGCAACAAAAATGTATTACAAACTGAACTATCTTTGCCTAACTGAAAGCAAGTACTAGGATACAATAAACGATGAACCTAGGCGTAAGAGTTCAAACAAAATCAATTCAATAGCACCACCTAGAATGTATCCAACTCAATTCTAATCAAGTTCTCAAATTCATAGCTGAAGACTGAGTTGGTGTTCTCCACTATGGTTACTGTTCAACACAAACCATTGTCCCAGGTCTACTGTTGGTTAATTTGACCACCGGCTTTCGGCAAGAAACATTTTGAACTGCTCTCAGCTGCCTTTGCTCGTTGAAAGTGCACGTGTTTTCCGATAGTGTCCAAAACGAGATGGTCTACCGCTCACCCATTTTAAATATTGTTTTGGGTTTCACCCTTTCGACTTTTTGTTTTAGGGACCAAAGTCAAAAAAAGACGACCGCCATGTCATGGTCTATACCTTGCTTCTCGTTGTAATGATCTTATGTAAGCAGGCCTTTGGCTTTTGAGTAATGCAATTTTCGAAAATAAAGAAAAAACAGCTGAAGACTGACCAAGCAAAAAGGTAGAATGCCTTAAAAGACAAACAAGGTATTGTAACTACTGCTATCTCAGCAGTATAGACCTAAGGCAATGGGGGGAAAAGGTTCAAGGATTCTCTGATGTACCGCCAAAATTATTCTTCCCCCACAGAATCACACAACGCCACTTTGAGTAGCATATGTATAAAATTTAGCTATTCGGTTATGTGGGCTCTCGAGCAAGTGTGGGGCTAAATGATCTTCATCCACAGCCAAGGGCTCGGTTACAGCCAGCGCCGCTGCTTGACATCTTTCCGGAGGAAAGGGGGGGAAGATCGGCCAACAAGTCCTCCAGCTCCAGATCGAGGGCAATTGCATTGAAGCGGTCGCACCGAGCCCCTGCAGCCCCAGGGAGATTAGGACTGATCAGACCCAGCCAGGCGCGCCGCCTTCACCTATTGTGAATATGATACATTACCCGTGGACATAGATACCGGCAAGCATTTTGTAGTGCCATCGTCTCCTCGTGCAGAAGACCCATTGGATAGAAGTCGTGGCTACAGTGGATGAGATAAGAAGCCTGTGATGGGAAGAAGAATAGAGCAAGGGCAGATGCAACACCTGTATAACAGGCCTAGGCAGCTCACTGCCGATAGAGGCAATGTTGTCCTTATTTTTACAACTCCAGAGATATGAGAATTATGTGCACACATCCAGAGCAAACGCTAGAGCAAGCCTCCCTCCCTCCCAGGGTGTACTACGTTTTCTTCATGCAGTACATGCTGTGGCTGTATTAGACAGTCTGTGTTGGGAATTTAAGTATTTAAATCTGCTGGCCAATTTACATGTTGGAGAGTTACAGGGTGTCACATACATGTATTGCTATAGATATGTGGCCTTAACAAAGTATCGGTGCATCATAGATGGCTAAGGCAAGCAAGAGCTGCACTCAACATTCTTATTGGTGCCTAAGAAAGACAGGGTAAATCTAACAGGTGGAGGGTTGTCATGTGGACCCACTGGGGATGTGTCAAGCAACATGGAAACAACGGCTATGTGGCGGCCTACAGACAGAAAACCGATTATGAAACAAGCCTCTGCCGTAATCAAACCGGTTTTGGTCGTCGAGAGTTGCAACGTGCCTTTGCAACTGGTGGATAGTTTCTGGATTCGGGCTAGTTGAGCGTGGTAAACATACGCTTATTCCAAGATAAACAAAAACTACAACTTCCAGTCTATAAGATATACTTAAAACTAGATCACAACTAAATTAAAATGTCCATTACGTGCAGTTATTAAAGGTATTAAAATATGCACATGTATATGTAATAAACAATTTTCAAGATTGTACCTCTAGCATAAGGAAGACCGTCAATGTGATGGATAGTGGATGGTGCGCTTCTGCAAAACCATGGAAAACCCCAGATAATTTAAATATTTGGCAAAGATCTCATCAGTACAAAATAAGCAGAAAGTTGATTGGAAAAAAAACCTCGGATGATCATACACATAGGTGACTGGAACATGATTTGCAGGTGCACGAACACGATTTGTAGGAGGGATGTATCCAGCATGAGGTTCCTAAAGGCATGGAGGCAGTATATAATAATGTATACATGAAACATGTATGACATAAGATTATGAGAATGTGAATATTAAGATCAAGAATTTTCATGTATACCAGGTCACGAGCATTTGGTTTAGATCTGGAAGATGCGCCCGCAATGGGGTAAGATTGGTTGCCAGTTACATATCGAGGTCCCACAGGGCGTTTAATGTTTCCAGAAGATTCTCCTGCATGGGGAACTCTAGCATAACCACCATGAGATGTTCTGTTGGAAGGTTTTGTCAGAACACCACCTGCACAATAACATGTATAAGAAATAGTACCCATTAATAACAAACTTAAACAAAATTGTCAGAGAACATACGATTCTTCCGTGCTCTCTTTGGTACCCTTTCAATTACAGCGGTATTTTCAGTCTTTCCAGCTTTCCGTTTGCCTTTCGATGGGTTGGATGATTGTGGTACTTTCGCATCAACATGTGAGGTCAGCTTGCTCACATCACCTTTTCGCAATTTATGTGGTGAATCCTTCTTCACTTCGACCTCCCTATTCTGGTTCTTTTTCTTAATAGAATTGTTGGTGTCTTTAGAAGTTGCGTCACTATTGACCTTGACCCCACCTTTAGCACTCTTCTTGTCCAGTTGTATTTCCCGACGTGGTCGAGCAAGACTTGCAGCCAGCTAGGTACAGAAAAGGAACAGTTGTCTAGCCAAGTTAGCAAGAACAATAGCAGTTTTAGATGAGAACAATACAAGCAGGATTTAGGATACCTTAACTTCACCACCAAAATTGGCACTGTTTATTCCTTCCACACAAGCTAATGCACTCTTCCTGGATGAGAATTCGACAAAAGAAGTTTTCGTTTTTGACTTCTTTAAAGTGTGAACATCCTGAATCACCCCATATGCTTTGCAACATTCTTTAACTTTGCCCTTATCCCAAGAAAGAGGAACATGTTCGAGGTATACTGTTTTAACCTACAGACAAAGTAATGGTAAATTACGAAACAAAAACAATGACAGTATTTCCAGGTGCAAAGTACTAAAGGCTATTAAGCACATGCAGTTTAGCTTAAGTATAGACTTGCATACAAAACATAGTACTGAACTTGGTTGTGGGATGCTTGGAATCATTTAAGATACCTTTAATATTCCATAAACTGCTGGGCAACTTCTGGTTCTTTAACAACAGTCAAGCCTGGTTCTGTATTCCCTAGAACTGCCCAATACCCAGTTACCAGGATTGATGCAGCACCATATCAACACACACACACAGGCACAGGCACATATGGGCCGCAGACATGGCATGAGACCAAAGTCATTGCAGAACTTTCAATGGTACCAGACATGGATTGTTAAAATTGGTGGGCTTAACTCCTACGGTCTTATCACCACCAATCTGAGCACTGGGAAAAGAGAGACCTCAATAACTCAATTCAGCAACCTTAACTCCCGATGTGCATGATCATACCCTTCAACATCTGAGTGAGGCATTTGTGCAAGGTTTCTCTTGTGCTACAAGACCTTGCAAGGCTGATTTAAGGGTAAGGAGGTTGTAGGCTCATGGCAGCAGGAACGAACAAAATGGATTGTCTATGAACAGATGAGAATAGGCAAATTGGGCCGGTATGCGTAGGATGAATCACAATCCTGGCAACTCAATCCAAAACAACCAAGACCAAGCGAAAGAGCAGAAGTCCCAAGGTTGAAGTTTAAGTATATATGTATATATACAGCCAACTAACTTCCGTGGGTTGTTGGTCTATTTGGTTATAGTTGATGTTTTCTATGGTTTAACATAGTTCAGTCTTCAAAAACGTGCAACCTAAATATGTGTTCATGCTCCAAAAGTTTCACCAAACAAACCTAGCTGGTACTAGGAACTGTTATTTCTGACTCGAGACAGCATTCAAAAGATAAGTTCATTAAGTTGTTCAAATAACTCTTAACAGCCAAAATTGATGAATTAGCCATGAATCAACTCACAAGTCACAATTATGCAAGACATCTTAATATCTTAGAACATACTACTAAACTGGCAATAACTGCTTTACCTGCAGCATAGCAAGCTCCTGACTTGATTCTGTAGGGATTTGAGCAGATTCCTTCACACTTCTAACAATGGTAATCAATGCATCCGGTTGCTGTAGCAGCTGAGATGCAGCTTTGGCATTGTCAGGCGAAGCAAATTTGAGAAAAGTAATCCCTCGGTTTTGTCCTCCAGTTTCAGGATCAACGGGTAAACTCATATCAAATCCATCGATTCCGATACTTCTCAAGGAGGTTCGCACCTACAAATTAAAGTTGGGAAAACAATTGAACTAAATGAAGCAGAAGTTGTCGTATCTTGAGAAACAATTGGAAGCTGGTGGAAATTTGTTTTCTATTATACCAATACAACAAGATAAACAAGAATGAATCGTGATGTATGCAACCATTCCGTTTGCATAGAGGATCAACTCTGTCAGTCCTTAAATATATACATAATTCACAAAGAAATTATTCACATAAAATATAATTCCTTTGATGGCAAAAAAAAGTCACAAATGAGGTTAGACAACCTAGTTCCTATTAATTAGAAATTTTCCACAGCACATTAGTGCTTGTAACATATGCAGTTTTCACTGTCCGCTTCCATGAGGTCCATGACTCTTCCTATATTAATTTGTTTGAATAAGACATAAAACAGAAAAACATTCCATTAGTAGTTTGTGGTACTTTAAGTACCCCCCCCCCCCGACACCCATTATCAACACTATCTCTACTATTAAAGGGGGATCGAACGTTGTGATGGTTCGACTGGTTCCACCTCCCCCTCGCAAAAAGATCGCAGGAGCAGCCCACGTTCCCTTGCAACCTTACTTCACGTGATTAAAAAAAATCAACCACGACCCACTCCCGTCCCACGTCCCGTCTCCCGGTCTCCCCCACCTCTCGCTCCCAATCCGCCCTCTCTCTCGATCTCGTTAGAAAAATCGCCGCCGCTGCCGCCGCCGCCGCCCCCAAACTCGCCTGCTATGATGAATTGCCCATCTCCATCACCGTCCGATGCTCGTCTCGGTCACCGTCGCGCAGCCCGTGCATGCCGTCCTTGCACGACCTGCTCCCCTCCGCCACCGCAACAACCGTCACTTCCATGGACTACGCCGACGACGACTTAGGAGGTTGACCCCTGGGGGGAAGCTGGCGGGAGCTCACGGCCAACCAGATCCAATGCAGCGCCGCCGATGTCTGGGTGGAAGACGAGCGCGAGCTTCGGGGGCCAGCGTATCACCGATGAGCGCAGACGGATGAGAGGGAGGCTCGCCGAGTAGGAAGCCGACCAGCTTGTCACCAGGTACGTAGTCCCCGCCATACCTCTGTGCCCTCGCATCCTGCATTCTTGTGAAGATTCCGTACATAGCCGCCGCTCTGCTCCGTTGGTGTGTGTTAGTCTCGTTGAGCGGCGGTGGAGACTCAATGGTTGTGGTGCATCCATTTTGTGTTGCATAGATGGCTTCGCCTTTTGTGCTGACATCGAGAATTGCTCTCAGTTGTTGCAACATAGCAGCAGCTGCTCATACATGCCGTATATATATATACATGATGAAGTCTTACTGCATTATTCCCCCTTTGCAATATTAGCTGATCATTGCTTTTGTCATCACAAGAAGTCTTAGATTTGGCTGTACACGGAGGACAACATAGCTACTCATGTTCTAATCAGAGATTATTCTTGCATAGTCCGTTCAGTCAAAAACATATCCAAAATTGCTTTCATGTTCTTGTCCAAAAAGTATGAGAGTGGACAACAAATTGTTTACTCTTGTCCGAGGATAAATAATTGATGTGTCATATTTAAGAACTATGTTTCACATGGATGTATCTAATGATATTGTTCTGAACCCAAAAAGTTTATTGTCGATGTACTCAACCCCGTATTTATTGGGACCATTTACTGACTTAATATATTTATGAAAGGGGAAGCCATGAATTCTGGGGACAATGCCCTCACAGGGACAACACCATCATGGTCGCATATGTTTCCCGATGCTGCTACATGCATGAAAATGGTTTTTAACAGATTTGCAATTTTATTGGATCCAAGCTATCATAGATTTTTCTTAAACATTGACGCGCTATGGCTGAAAGTTCAATGACAAGGGGGAGAATTACTGAGGTATGTGAATCATTTTGCTTGTATGAAAATTATTTATGCTTCCTGTTACATACTGGAGATAATAATCTCAGTATAGATGCTTGTAGTCTCTAATTACAGCTTGTTATGTGTATTGCTATTCGAGTTGATCTGATGCTATTTTTCATTTCTGCAAGTGTACGCAACCAATCCATCAGAGCAAACCATCCCGACGAGACATGATGAAGTGGAGCACTCTATTTTTCAAACTGGGTAATTTGATTGGAACTATTATTGATCACTAAAGCCGTTTTTTAGGATAGCTAGATAGGGCTGACTATTTCTGGGGATAATGTATCGGTTAATTTTTGTTCCCTGCTGCCTACAGTTCTACTTTATGGTTGATTTTGTATCCATTTGTAGCAGCTTTTTGTTTAAAATTTGAGTAATTTGTAGTTACTGGAACAACTGAGAAAACTTTTATGTGTTTTGTAGGCCAAACTGCTGCCTCTCCTCTCAAGAGCCAATCTCCATATTGCCAGGGACGTGGAGTGGGTAGACATCATGTTTTCTTTCGAGCAGACTATGTATTTTGAACTTTGCAGCCACTACATACACATCTAAGTTGCCTACTCTAATATGCTTCTATGGTTCTTTTCAGGATAAATTGTGACTTATGCTAACAACTGATAACTTTTGTTAGGTAATATGGACAACACGTTTTGTTGCCATTTCCATATGCGAATTGGCTCCCAACAAACAGATTTTCAGTATGCTCTTCTGATTTGCCTATTTACATACTTTGTTCCATCACCAAATGCAGCGATGAGCTTCGCGACTTGGGAGTCGATGAGGAGGCGGGAGGAGTGGTGGTGATGGATTAGGGCGGCAGCAACAAGCTGTTCAGGAGGGGGGGGGGGGCGCTAGAGTTCCACGGTGTGAAACAAGAGGAAAAATATGGTCAGAATTTCAGCATCCACGTTGACGCCTGGATGGACCTCACTACCGCCAGGGACTCGGACAACATCTCCCACACCACCAGCTACACCGACATCTATGGTTCACTACACCTCTGCACTGTCTTAGTCTCATCAGGGTGCCATTGGGGGCGGGGCGTGGGGTGAAAAGGGATACTAGGAGGGATGAAAGGAGAGAACATAGAATGCAATTTGATCATGACATCACAATGGGAGAGAGGGAGAGCGAAGAAGAGAGACTACTTCTTGATCGTGCATTGCAACAGGAGAGATGGAGAGAGAACATAGTATAACATACATTGCGGCCAGGGGGACAGGTGGAAAAGGTAGACTGTATTTTGATTGTTACATTGCAACGGGAGGGAGAAGTTTAATGTGACGTAATAGAAATATATAGGCATGGTTGTCGTTGACAAAGATTGTGAGTTTTTTTTGCATGGTTTGTGAGTTTTGATTGGGAAGCTTGCAAAGAAAAGTAGACAATACCATGTGATTGTATGTGGATTTTAAAGGATGTATATTAGACATGATTGATATATATATTTTTAAACCCGGCTGACCCTCTTTCCATTACATAGAACGGAAATACGTCTATCCGAGAAACATCCAGGAGGAGAGCAAAGAGAGGTAGCGAGTCCAACACACTATACAAAAAACCACCACATTCGCTCGCCAACAAAACGAATGCTATGGGACGAAAACCTACTAACACCAAAATAACTAGCCCTAAGACATGATTGATATTGAACCATCAGAATATGTGTGTCGCCGTAGCAACGCACAAGCAATTAACTAGTTTGGTTATAAAACAGAAAAACTTCCATTAGTAGTTTGTGGAATTGTACAGGTAGATCAGGCCTCATCTCATATCTTATAAACTAAGTGAATGAACACATCTTTGTATCCAAAAGGTTGATTTTATACCATAACCCTATTCTATTAGAAAGATCAGCATCATTTCAGTTACGGCATGATGGCGCCAAACAACTGTTTTCGAGTCGACGAGTCGTTCTGGGGTAGCAACTCTTGACTAGTCGTGACTAGTCTAGACTCACGGTCAACTAGTCGACATGAGTTAAGCAATAGGTACAGGGGAGGAGCAGCAGCAAGCCAGCAACCAGCTTGCGGCGGCGCCGGCAGGATTGTGGGGCAGCAGAGTCGGCCAAGGGGCAAGGGAGAGGGTCAATATGACAGGCGGGGCCAGCTTTTAGTCCTTCGACTCAAAAACCTGGACTAGTCGCGACTAGTCGATCGAGTTGTTCGACTCAGCCAATGATTCGAGTCGACATGTTGAGTCGACTTTCAGTTACGACTCAGTCGCGACTAGTCGTTCTACTAAAGAAACAGAAACAACGCACCAAACAAAAAGCCTTTTATACACATAGATTAGTTTTTGTTTAATTCAATATCTTCCAAGAGCCAAACAGCCTCAATAAGTTTCTATTGATATGGAAATATTCTAATATTCAACATACAGTTCAGACTATAGCACTGTTGAAAGAGTATATGTATGGATTTTCTAAACATCAGGATCAGAAAAGGCTTGTTATATCTTACCTGCTCTTTTGTCCAGCTCTTGCAGATGTTGCTAAGGTAAAGGGTATTATCACCTCTAGAAGCTGATACTTTAACCCTTCCCCCTGTCACCTGAGAAAAATAATATGCAATATTCAACAAACTAAGACATATTCAAAGAAAAACCATTTGAAGGACAGAAGAGTTTATTGCGTCAAAACCTCAGCCCCCTCCTTAAATTCGGCAAGAGCCTTCTTTGCAGCTTCAGTGCTCATATAACGAACGAATGCAATGCCGTTCTTTCTTCTAATTGTTTTAATAGATTCAATCTCTCCGAATTGGGAAAAGACCTCTGTAATGTCTTTCTCAGCACAATCCTTAGGCAATCCATGAAGAAATATTTGTAAGTCTTTAGTATTGCCCACTGAAACTGAACCTGGTGTAGGCAATGAGGAGTCAAGTTCACCATTCTGCGCCTCAGAATCAACACTCAACTGGCAGGCAACACCACCCTCGTCGTTATTCCCATGTGTACCTTCATGCCCAGATTCTTCATGTTCTTCTTCAGATAGTTCATTCATGTCTGGAGTATACATGGAAAAGATGACCACATTAAAACCACCGACTAATTGGACATAGTATAGGGCACGAGAAACATGAGTTTTGCGTGCAATTCGCATTTTTGATCGGACAGGAAACAGTGTCATGCATAATGTTCAGCATAAGAATGTGCATTATATGACAAAAAATACACCGCAGTATTCCTCACAAATAGATTTTAATATTTGATGCCAATAGACAAATAAACTACTCCCTCTGTCCCATAATGTAAGACGCTTTTTAACACTACACTAGAGTAAAAAACGTCTTACATTATGGGACGGAGGGAGTACTAAACATTCCAACCATGAGGGGACATGTTTAATGAGATGGCACTCAGTCTCTATGGGCAACCTCGCTTCATACAAGAAACCGTCAAAATTGGGCATATATGAATCGGCTAATTGTCAGTTCCATGTCTTCAGTCCATTTTGGCACATAAGTGCTCACCAATAAGCAAGTGAGGGTACAAAATCTAGTGACGAAGGCTAAACAAAAATCTCAATTTTCCATGCAACATTGATTAATATCTCGTTCCTCCACCCTCAACCTAACGACTTCAACTGTAAGCGATAACATCTAACATAAGTCCAGTCAAAACCAAGATTATTATTACCATAAAAAAGATACTCCCTCCGTCCCATAATATAAGAATGTTTTTGACACTAGTGTAGTGTTAAAAACGTTCTTATATTATGGGACAGAGGGAGTAGCATTGAACTGCGCATTACACGTGAATAGGCAGCCCTACTCACCATCTGGGGCGACGCCATCTCCTGGGATCTCTGTAGCATCCTCTTCCATTGCCTCTTCAGCTTCCTCCTCTTCTGCCTCTTCTTGTCCCTCATCCACAATAGCAGCATCCTTGGGCTCCTCTACCACGGCAGACTCTAACCCCGTAACTTCACCGCCGCCCTCCTTGGATACGGTCACCATCGCTTCCTCCTCAGCACCGCCCTCCACAGTCACCGTCTTCTCCGACCCAGCCACCAGCACCGTATCCTCCTCATCATCCTCGACTGCGTCGGCTTCCTCCTCTGCGTCCTCGGGATCCTCCTCCACGTCCTCAGGATCCTCCTCCACGTCCTCAGGATCATCCTCCGCATCAGGGTCCTCCTCCTCCTCCTCCTCCGCATCAGGGTCCT